>NC_134992.1:5757575-6060606 GCF_050947335.1 Megachile rotundata
AGGGATTTGATAATTTAAGGATTTGATAATTTAGGGGTTTGGTAATTTGGAGATATACCAATTTGGAAATTTAGGATTTCAACAGTTTGATAGTTTGGGAATTTTGGTAATTTAAGGATTTAGTCATTTAGGGATTTAATAATTTAGTTATTTAGAAATTTAGAAATTTAGAAATTTAGAAATTCATAAATTATGGCTTTGAAAAACTTTGGAAATTTGAAGATATAGTTACGTAGAAATTTAGGTATTTGATAATTTTTAAATATTTGGTAATTGTGACATTTGATTACTTAGATATAAGCAAATATAGGGACTCGAAAATTTTGATTTTCAGAGAAATAGGGAAAACTGAAAAACGGAAAAAATTTAAGAAAGTTTTAAAATTGAAAAAATGAGGAAAATGTGGAAATTGTGGGAATAGTGATAATTGAGAGAATTAAAGAAATTGAGGAAACTTAGAAAATTCATAAAATTGACGGAAACTAAAAAATTTTTTAAATTTAGAAAATTTAGAATATTTAGAGAATTTAGAAAATTTTTGAGATCTTTTATATTTAAAAAATTTGAGAAATTTTAAAACTGGAAAAGTGAAAGTATGAAAATTTGGAAATTGTAGAGCTTGATAACTGAAATTTCTGAGTTTGAAAATTAGAAACTTTAAAATTGTAGAATTCGTAAATTTGTTAATTTGATAATCTAGTCATTTAGGACTTTAAACGTTTCTTAAACATTTTTAAATTTAAAGATCTATAAATTTAACAAATTAAAAATTCGAAAATGTGAAATTTAAAAACTTTTAAATTTCGAAATATCTAATAAACAGTGAATACACTATAGATACAATAGTAGATACAAAAGTAAATTCTGGTGTAAATTCCATACAAAACTTTGCTATATCTTAAAATCCCATCCCACGTTTATACCAATCAAACTTGTAGCTTTTAAAAATTTTCTATCAATTTTCTGTAGAGTCCTCTTTCCAGGCAGGTTAGACGCACACAAGCCAACCGAATCAGAAAGTGCCTCGGATTCTCAGCAACAACCGAGTCAACAAGAAGACTCAGCCTCGAAGTCCATAAAACCTGACGAGAATCTCGACCAAGATACTCACAGCGAGAAAACTGACATGTCCGAACACACGTTGAAAAAAGACCACGACGATTCTGAAGAAACAAGCAAATCAAGCCAGAAAGACTCCCAAAGCGAAGCTACCACACCGAGAACAGCTGTCGAAGACGTTCCACCGTCAGAAGACGAAGACAAGAAATCCACGTCAGAGGACGCCAAAAGTAAACCAAAACTCAAATCCGAAACTGATAAAAGAAGAGCATCCACCGACGAATCTAAATCCAAATCTTCATCCTCGAAATCCGATGAGAGTCCCAAAAAGAGTGGCAGCAGTCGAAAGAGAAGAGAAGCCGGTAAAAGACGAGAATCTATCTCGAAGAAGGTCTCCGTGAAAATTTCAGAGAAGACAAGAAAGTCGTCCGTGGATGAAACGTCAGAAACCCAGAGAATTGAAGAAAATGTTACTGAAAGCGAAGTGAAGGAGGAAGTAAGTACGGTGCAGAAGAGTTTGAGCAAAGAATCGGATGAGAAAGAACAAACTGATAGTGCGCTGAGGAAATCGGTTGAATTTTCGGAGACATCGAAAGAAGAGGACAAGTCGGTGATGGATGCATCGAGTGTTTCGAAAAGGAGGATGTCTGTTGAACAGGAAGCTGTTCAAGGAACACAGGTGCAGGAGGAAAAGGATGACGAGGATAAAAAGCATAAACATCCGGTGGAAGATGCATTGGCGACAGGTGAGTTGTTAAGATTATTCTTCAATTTTTATGGATGAATGTTCACATCGAGTTTTTGGTATGATAGATTTGAAGTAGAGTAAAATAAATATGTGGACCATTAGATGAAGGAGGTATACAGAAGTTTTCTACTTATAGAAGTTAATGTGGCTCATTAATTAACAATTAATAATTCCTTCAATATAATCCTATATTTCAAAGTTAAAAAAATTTCACAGTTTCAAAGATCAAAAATTCAAAAATTCCTAAGTTCCAATATTTCAAAAGTTTTAGAATTTATAAATTCCCAAATGATAAAATTTAAAAATCTCACTGTTTCAAGATCCAATCTCACTATTTCAAGTTCCAAAATCTTACAATTTCAAGTTTTCAATAGTTCCAGAATTCAATAATTCAAAAATTTTCAATTCCGATATTCCCTAGTCTTATAATTTCCAAATTCCCAAAGTTTCAAAGTTACCAAGATCTTAGAATTCAAAAATTTCAAAATTGAAAATCTCAAATTTCTAAAGTTCCAAAACTATAAAATTCTATAAAGTTCCAATAATCCCACAATTCAGTAATTAAAAAGCTTTTAAATCCAAAAATTTCAAGGTTTCAAAGTTATAAAACTAAAATTCTAAAATTTTTAATTCTCAAAAATCCAAAAATCCAAAGATCCGAAGATCCAAAGATCCAAACATCCAAAGATCCAAAAATCCAAAAATTCAAAGATCTAAAGATCCGAAGATTCAAAAAACTGGAAATCAAAAAATCTGAAAATCTAAAAATGCAAAAACTCAAAATTTCAAATTTCCCAAATTCCAGAATTCTAAAGCTACAATACCCCATAATTCAAAAATGAAATGAGATACACACGACACAAAAATCGCTAAAATATTTTTATCTCCTCAATGCCTCAACTTTCCATCAAATCATCCACATTCTTCCAGAAGGAGAAAGTTTTCGATACATCGACGAAAGCTCATCAAGTTCTCCAAAATCGGCGCAGGCGAGACGATCCAGACCTTCGACAGGCAAGCTCAGAAAAGGTGGACGATCAGTTTCTAAATCCTCATCGAAAAAGTGCTTATTCGAAAGTTCCGAAGAACGTTCTCCTGATAGAAGCGCTATAGTTGCGGTGATCGAGAGTCCAGAATGGGACGAAGAGGACGAAGAAATCGAGAAAGAGATCAGAGACGCTATTGGAGACGATGGTGAACACGAAACGGAACCGGAAGAAGATAATGAAATTGGTGTTGTGAGAGTTTTACCGAGTACTAGTGAAGAGGAAACTTCTCGAGGTGGTCCTGAAACTTGCAGAACTACGGCTGGAGACTCGTTGCCTCAGGTAAAGAATTTTTTCAAAATTATTAAATAAGTTAAGTTTGTTGCGGAACGTAGTGATGCTGAGACGACTTGATTTGTCTTTGTTTATTTGTCTGCACCACGCTACAGGTCTTTTCACTTGAAATTTTTAGACTTGTAACACTTCACAGCTGCATAGATTTTGGTGGCAATTCGACGACAGGAATCTGTTGTTCGTCGATTGTCGCCGAAATTATAAATACCGTGTTTCAATATCATATTTGATAGCTTTTTACACGTAGAATCGACTGGAACCACGTTAAAAGCTTTATGTATGTATAACTCATCGTTGACGACAATACTTGGTCGTCATTGACGTGAGTCGTCGTGAAATCTACAATAATCATGTTCAATAACTTCTCAATAATTTCAGACACATTTAATCGTTTGTTATGACTTCAAAATCTCTATATTTCATTTTTATTCTACCTGTATATATTTACAGTATGTTCTCCAAATTTTAAGTATAAATATTCGAATTCATGTGAGACACCTGGTCCTCACAGAACTACGAGTTATACAAAGACTACTAGTTGTATAAAGTGTATATGTAAAAGTTTATAAGAATAGAAGTATGTAAAATGTATATGCTAAATTATTTTTTAATTGTCTTATACAGGTGCAATCCGGTAGCCGTACTCGCCTCACACGAGTTCAAAGTCCGCCAGAAAGTAGAACAAATCGACTGCAAGGAAAACAACGACGTGACAGCGGTGGCCGAGATAGCGGAATAGAACCCAGTCCCAGAGTATCAAGAATACCAAGAAGAAGAATTATGAAATGTTGTCCAAACAGTGCGAAACAACAGGCACTTAACATGGACACCATTACGAGAGACGTACAAATTAGCTTGCGACGATATCATCTTGAAAGGAAAATTTTCTTTCAGTTGATGGAATTGAAGAGACTGCAGATACGCCATGGAAGAGCGAATGAACAGGTTTTGGTTAAGAGACAGGTAATAATTGTTAGAGTTAATGTATTTGGAATGGTGAAAGTAGCAGTAAATATAGTACTCTCGTTATATTGCATGTTATATGACTATGGCAGTTTAAGGGACGCAAGAAAAAAGGAAAGTAGAATATCTACATGATAAGAGTTAAATGTGATAAAACTGTCAAGATTATAAATTGAGAAATTATTAAATTTCTAAAAAGTGAGTTGTTAGATTATTAAATTTTCCAGTGTTTAATTTTTGAAGTACTAGGTTTAATTTTCGTAAATATTTAAATATTTTAATTTGTGTATCTGTCCACATTTCCAAATTTCTAAATTTCCAAATCTCCAAAATTTCAGTTTCAAAATTCTCAAACTCCTAAATTTACAGATCTTCCAATTTTCAAATACCAAATTCTCAAATTCCTAAATTTCCCAATTTTTCAAAATCTACATTTCTAAATCGGGATTTTCAAATTTTACAAAACTGTGGGAACTAGTCCACTCTAGTTAAAACTCCTAGTTGCATCTCTTTTAAACTCTTAACGGTACAATATGACGAGAGTTTACATACTATTTTTCCCAGAACTTAAAATTACTGTTCAATGTCTTTAGACATATTCATTCGAACAAAATGCAATCTTATCCCATTGTAATATTTATAATCAATTTAAACAAATTTATTATTACATATTCACATATTTTTACAGGTAGATGCATTCCATAAGGCTGGTATGTCTGGGCCCACCCTCGGAGTAGCAAAATATGACCAACCCTTAACGTTTAGGTCATTATTCATAAAATATTAAACTTCTCTAATGATCTTCATAATTTATATGTCATGACAAATTTACTGTATTTTAAAATTCATTATTTGACATTCGACAAAGTATTAAATTAACTCTTTGCACTCGGAGGTATTTTTGTTATTGACGTCTTGCAAATTTGCAAATGGCGACTTTAAAACCTTCTGATCGAAAAATTTGATGACGTTCTTTAAAGTTGTTATTTTTCTATTATTTCTATAATTGTCACTTCTGTCTGTTTCACTATGTTTATAGATCACATATATAACGCTATAAATTAGTTAAAAAATAATGATTTTAAATTGCTCTATTAAACCGAATTTTGAGTGTGTCACCTTTCGAGTGCAAAGGGTTAATTGTAGAAAAATAAAAAATGAAAGTAGTTTAATAAAATAATAGAACGCAAAAGCAATTTAATAGAATAGTAGAACATTAAATCAGTGTTTTGCTAATAGTAGTATTTTGCTAACAGTAGAAATGAAAGTAGTATTTTGTCAGAGTACATAGCACATCAATTTAATGAACACTGATACAAAATCAATACTTAACTAGTTGAACGTTTTTATTAGGCACTTCGAGGCCTTCTTATACGACCAACTCAGAAAGCTTCAAAAAAGACCAGCTACACCAGACTTTTGTACGGAAGCAAAACAATGTACTCAGAAGACTCATCGCTGTCATCATGCTACAAGTGCTTACACCTCTTTTCCTGCGTATACATATCGTACGTTTTAGTGTCTTGTTAAAAATGAATTTCAGAATTCCATTTCAGAATAGTTTCTTAAATTTTATGTTGCTAAAGTAAACGATTCGATTTTTGAATATACAAGAGATAGTTCGATAATATATTTTTTTATCAAAGTATATAGAGTTTTACATAAGACAGACTGTTTAGATTAGGTTTAATATGTAGTAAATTGGTAAAAATGAAATAATGGACCATGCTTATTAGTGGATACATATATTTAATACTTCTGAAATGGAATACTGAATGCAAGAATTGAATTCAGAAGAATTTCAAAAGGAGTCAGTTTCCCTATTGTGATTGTAGATTATAATTGCAGTAGGTGGAGGCGGCCAAGAACAAGCGGATCTTCTTCCGAAGATAGAGAGCCGTGGAAAGGGACAAATGACGGTAATATTCAAATACCTCAATAAATATTAATCTTAACTATATCGAGAAGCCATTCTGGACAGAAAGTTTCATTATTGTGATCTTATGTTTTTGATCTTTCTGAATTTCCTATAAATAATGTTAATAATGAAATAAGTTATTAATACCACATTATTTTGTTAGCAGCCCTTTGAACAATATTATGAGCTGTTTGTCGTGTTTTTTTTTTATTTTTATTAATTATCAATTTAATTGAAACTTGAAAAATGGTAAACAGTCAGAGTTATAAAATATATTTATTTCATTTTGATAAAAGATATTTCAATATTTTTTTTCAGGTGGAAGTAACGCATGGGGAAGAGAAGCAGATAATAGCTCTTCCAGCTGAAAAGCTAGATCGTACAAAAAAATATTACGTGACATTCACTGTCAGAGGAGAAGCTTCCTCCGAAGAAAAGTCGAAATCGTCGCTTGGTATCCAAAGAAATGCCAAAAGTGTTTAAACTGTCTTCAATTATACAATAGACTCTCGTTATATCGCCATGTTTACAATATCCTAATACACTGGTGACTCTCGTCTCCATAGAATACAGAGATAAAAAAACTTACAATTCACAAACAAAATTAAAAAACTTGCAATTTACAAAAAAAAAATTTTTAACTTGTAATTTACAAAAAATTTTTAAACTTGTAACTTACAAAAAAATGTTAAACTTGTGATTTACAAACAAAATGTCAAAACTTGTAATTTACAAACAGCATTTCAAAACTTGCAATTTACAAACAAAATTTAATAATTTGCATTAAAAAATTTTGAACAATTTAATATATTATCGAATGCAAATACATATAAATTGTAGGAGATGGTAATATAACGAGAGTGTACTGTACCTCGACTTCCCATTTCGACGATATCAACTGTATCATTCGATACAAATATTTGAAGGTGTTTCTATACTTTTCTACACGATTTTTTAATCCTTTGTTACAGTCGCGATTAGCTGCGGTTCTTTTATATCGGTTTTTCTACGACTTTCAGCACCCATTTCGTGACGGAATATTGTTATTTTTCATATTGCAAAATAATGAGACCATGTAAGGATTTTATAACTGCCACAAGAGAAAGAAATGTACTCGTGCGTAAATTCGTATGAAAATGTACTCTGTGTGAAGGGAGATGTTGAAAAATTGTTGTTTTTGAACATTCTTGGCGTTCAAAATGTTTTTATAGGATATTTAAGAGTATTTTTGTAAGTAAATTTTAATTTCAAATTTACTAATTTGGAATTTTTAAATTAGCAACTTGTCATATTGTGAAATTAAAAAATTTTCAAGTACTTAAATTTCTGGATTTAAAAATTTCGAAATTCTAATCATTTGGAATTCATAAACTTTAGAATTTCTAATTTTCCGGATTCTCAGTTTCCTGATTTTCCAATATCCCGAATTCCAAAATTTCAGAATTCCTAATTTTCCAATTTCCCAATCTTCCAAATTCTCAAATTTCCGAATTTCCACCTTTCCGAATTCTTAATCTTTCAAATTCTCAAATTTCCGAATTCTTAAATTCCTAAATTCTCAAATTTCCAATTTCCCAATTTTCCGAATTCTCAGTTTCCCCAGTTCCCAAATTTCTTATTTCCCAAATTTTCCAATTTTTTTCAAGTTTCTAAATCCTAAAATTTCCAAATCTCCAATTTGCAAATTTTTACACTTTGATCACATGCTTCTTCCCACCTGCTCAATTCAATCTATTCAAACATAAATTAATTTATTAGCAGAATTTTAGAAGAACTAAAGAAAATAAAGGTTAAATAGTTTTAACTATTTCATATTTGCTCTTATAACATTGTTCTTCTAATGACACTCTTAAATATCCTACAATAATTTGCATTCACAAATATGTTCAAAGACATCAATTTTTTAACATTCTCCTTCGATAAACTTTGTTGTAAAAATGTTAATAATCTTGTTGTACAATGAATTACGTGAAAAAATGATGAAGTCTTGCTTTTGAACTATAAAAATTTAACTATAAAATTATAATATGGAAACAAAGTTCTATATAATTGTTTCAAATGATATCGATACAACTTTCGATTATCATTTGTTTAATTTTATTTAAATAATATTTGAATTATACTATATTTAGGATCTGGAGAAATGATCAAGTTCATCGTATGTGTACAATAATACATATTTTGTTCTTGCAAGAGCAGGGACCACGTGGTAATTAACGCATACATGTTCTGTATATTTGTGTAAATGAGACCACTGCAAGTAACTTGTACGTAATTCTGTGTAAAATAAATAAACAAAAAATCACGTTTCATCTAACTCTGACCTAACTTTTTGAATTCCCAGGTGTTAAAATTAATTAACTAATTTAATAGTAATTAAGAAATTGCTGTAATTACTTATAATAACCAATTTAATAGAAATTACTAAATTTTTGTAATAATTTATGTTTTTATTCTGTTTAAATTATTATTTATTATGTTATTTATTATTTATTATTTAAATTATTACTCAAATTATACTTAGAATTTTAGTGATTGTTCTGTTATATTTATTTTGTAAGAAACACTTATATTATCGTGGAAATAATTAAATTAATAGCATTTAATAAACTATTGCAATACCTTATTTTTTTGTTATATTTAAAGTATAGTTACAATCATTGTTTATGTAATTATAGAATCGTTTTAATTATTGCTTTGTTACATTCATCTAATAATTTAAACTGTGAATGCAATAATCAAATAAGACTTATACTAAATAAACTTACTTGACAAAAATCCTCCCCTGATAAAATACATTTTTTTAAAGTTATAAAATATATTGACTAAATAAGTAAAACAAGTATACATTTGTAGTATTGTCTTACATAAAATAAAAACAAGAAATAATTAAAAAAATGTATATTATATTTTATTTTGTATATTTCTTCACAATTCAGCACCAGCTTCACCTTCATATTACATATTTCTCCCTCAAGTAAATATTAACCAACAATGATGACAAAACCATTCTAAAGTAATCAATCAAATTTTCACATGTATAATTTATACTAACCTCCTATCAGCAATCATTTATAAAATTAAAAACTAATCCATCAAATCTCACAAACGGTTTCCGGTAATTCACCAATATTCAACAAAATAAAACACCCCCTAACAATTTTCTAGTCAAAAGAACCTCTACACATAAGCACACATTTCCTCCATCAAACATTAACAATACTGTCGCAATATTCTAAAAGACTCTTCTACATTTTAACCAATAAATCAAATTATCGCGTCGTAACCAAACGTTATAAGATAATTACAATCGCAGCTGAACAAAACTCCATTTTATTCCTTCAACCACATTCTTTATAAATAATGTCGCCCAAAGGTGCTGACATCAGAACGATTCGACAAGTGTATTTGTTCCCGACATGTACCGAATTATCGATCAGGGGGCTGTGACGTAGCCAAACAAATGGTAGAACAAGTCTGATCCTCTCGATTCACTGGTGAAACTCTGCACTGTCAGTAATACATCTACCACAGGGTGGTTCGTCAATGATGCCGACACTTCAGACGCGATTAATAAGGAACAGAGTGAAGTTGTTAATCATGCACCTGAAATATTCCATCGAGCAGACGAGATTCTTGTGAAGAGGCCTTCGCATGGACAAATGGCTCCAAGATAGGAAGCTCTGGCTTTTTGGTAGCACACTTCCCTTGCTGCCAAGGAGGTAAACACTTACGATATTACCCCACGTTCGCACGGTATGTTGTCATATAAATAATTTGTGGAGTAATCGAGGTATGGGGGTCGGATAGACTTAATTTTTGTGAAAATGAACGATTTTGGGATGGTTTGTTTTTAATATGTTGAATGTGGAGGTTATTAGCAGGGACGAAATTTTTTGGAAATTTGGGGATTTTGGGATATGGAGATTTTGGGATTGGGGGTTTTTGGGATTTGGGATTTTGGGATTGGGGGATTTTGGGATTGGGGGATTTTGGGATTGGGGGATTTTGGGATTGGGGGATTTTAGGATTGAGGGATTTTGGGATTGGGGGATTTTTGGGATTGGGGGATTTTGGGATTGGAGGATTTTCGGATTGGGGGATTGGGGGATTTTGGGATTGGGGGATTTGGGGATTGGGGGATTTGGGGATTATGGGATTGGGAGATTTTGGGATGAGAAGATTTTGGGATGAGAAGATTTTGGGATGTGAGAATTTTGGGAGGTGGGGATTTTGGCATGTGGGGATTTTAGGATGTGGGGATTTTGGGATTTTGGGATTTTGGGATTTTGGGATTTGGGAATTTGGAAATTTGGGAATTTGGGAATTTAGGAATTTAAGTAATTTAGGGATTTGAGAATTAAGGAATTTGAGAATATGAAAATTTGAGAATTTAGGAATTTGGGAATTTGGGAATTTGGGAATTTGGGAATTTAGGAATTTAGAATTTAGGAATGTAGGAATTTAAGAATTTAGGAATTTAAGAAATGAATAATTAAGAAATTTTGTGATTTGAACATTTGGAAATTTAGGAAATAGATAATTTAAAAATTTGTGAATTTGTAGCTATGGTAGTTTTGCAATTTAAGCTTTCTGCAGTTTTATAGAATCTAGAAAAGTGATCATTTTGAAATTTGAAATTTTAGGAAAGTGTTAATTTTGAAATTGGAGAATTTAAGAAAGTGTTCCTTTTGAAATTTGAAAATTCAGAAAACTAATAATTTTGAAATTGGAGAATTTATAAAAGATTTCATTTTAAAATTTGAAAATTCGCATATTTAAATGCCTAGAAATTTTCAAATTTGTAAATTTGTTAATTTGGTTAATTCTTAACACCGTAATTACACACACGGTAAATTCTCACATGCAGAATTCCCCACATACTTCACACAACTAATGTCGCCCCTGATCATCTATGACCGCGAATTTAACCTTCAAAGTTTGGAAGGTGAATTCTATTTTTAGTCCACAAAATATTTTCACTTTAAAACATCATACGTTTTGAATAACGAATAACTCTTCATTCCTGAATCGAAATTTAATGTTAGAATAAAAATTGAAAATATTTTTCTCATAAAATTTTCTTCTCACGGATTTCTTCCTATTTTTAACTTAACCTAATCATGAAAGTTTAAGATAATTTTTTACAAAGTTTACAAACATTTTTTTTGTATTCAGAATTAATATTTCCTTCCTATATAAAATAGTTTAATACAATAATACAATACATAGTATTTTATTAATCATAACTAAAAATTGATAATTTTATAATTAATAAAATTTGTCAAAAATATTTCTTATTTTTGTTATTACAACTTTTTATCGTATATTTGTAAATGTTACTTTTTGATATTATATCATTTTTCTTGAAAAAAATAAATCTTTATTAAACAATGATATATTATTTTTTTTCTAATTAACTTTCTTTATTATTAGAAGAGAAAATATTCATTTAATATTATTTTCTTATTACTGTCACTTTCGGTAAAAAATTTCTGTTCTACCTTTTTAAAATCGAGGTTACAGTTCATTAATAACTTCAATAACAGTCGACGTGTTAAAAAAACAACAGAATTAAGTACAATAACGATATCCGAAGATTTCTTTGCAGAATAAACGACTTTGACATTGAGTGGAATCGATCGGTATTTGTTACATCATTTTTAACACGCAAAACACGTCATTAAATATGTACAGTTGATGTATCAACAGGAGAACCAACTTTTACTAGCTTCTTTGTAACTTTACAGAATGCGGTGTTTCTGAAAATCTGATATTCAATACGTAGCATATGTATATATTATCATAATTGTTACTTGTGGGAGAAATTATTACCTGTAAACTGGCATTAACTTTGTTGAACATCAAGAAATTGTTAAAATTATATAGCAGATCGTTCACAAGTTAAATTCTGATTTAAATAAAATCAACAAATTAACTCAAATGAAATTTCAGTTAATTTAAACAAAATTTAAAAATTGATCCAATTATTTTTGCAAGAGTTTTGGGTAAATTTTAACAAGGTTATGATACTTTGAATTTTAACAACTTTTGAGTAGTATTTGATTAACTACAAATTTTTACAATAAGTTTTGTATGTAAATTTGTATATTTTTGAATTTTATTAACAAAAGAACTTCTTGGCGTTGCAAGGTCAGCAACAATACAACAAATCTTGAATGTGTCTAAACAAGCTAACAATAATATTTTAATGAGTGACGATATAATTACTGGAAAATTACATAATTTTGTGTAATACTAAAATGTTAAATTTTACAAAACAAATTAGTTTGTATAATTCTCATAAATATAAATAATACTAATAATGAGGAATATATATAAATATCAAGAATTTTTAGCAACGAAATAATAGCTTCAAGAAATCATCTACCACAACAAGAATTAAAGAAGAATTACAGAAGAATTAAGAAAGAATTGCAAAAGGTTAAAAAAGAATAAAACTGCAAGAAAACTCGAGTAATTAGAACGAATAGAACCATGTTCCACTATGATATTATCTTCCGTATAATTGCAATGACATTTCTAAAGAGTGCAATTATATGTATATCTCGTGTGACTATACTTTTTCCTGCATCGATCGATTTTTCACTACTCTGCGTGCACAAATATCGAGATACGGAAAATGAGTACTCAGCAAAGTGTTGAAACGTCGCAAATCATGAATCTAGTTTGACCCGAATGGAAAATGAATATTTTACAACGTACATCTTATCGTGTTTTGCAAATATCTTTTTATTAAAATTGTTACAATCTTTTTTATTAAACTCAATATAGAATCGTTCGATTTACTGTTAATATGGATGGTTTTTATTATTATTGCTTCAGCCATCTTATTGATAGTGAAATAAGTAAAATCAAAATGGCGCGTTCTTCACTCTTTTAATTTTTGAGTAGCAAACACAGGTCATTTAAGACATCGACTTTGAAGGTGTATTATATGAAATTAAATTATTTTGTAGAATCTGTTAATAAATTACAATTTTTAAATGGCACAATAATAATTTTTAACTGACACAATATTAGTAATTAAGGAATAGCATGTGATGCATACATTATATAGAAAAATAGTAATTACTCAATTACAGAATAAATGAATATATAATATTTACTTATCCTTGTATTATTATACATATGTTAGTATAATTATTCTTATTATTATTACTATTAATATTATTAATATTATTACGACATATTAGTATTACATATTATTACATATGTTTCATATTATTATTATTACATATTAGTGTAACTCAAAACTTAATATATCCATTATAATAAAAACAAAATATAACAATTTGCTTGCAAATATATACATAATAATTGTGATCATTGAACCACGTTTTACCTAACTAAACCTCAAAATTCAATTTCAAAATTTACTAAAATACCTTTTTCTACAATTATATCAATTTTTGTCAGTTTAAAGAAGAGTCATACATTATGTACATAAGCAAATTTATTTTCTACCCTTGTTCATTCATTTCCTTTTCTTCATTTATTCATTTTATTTTCAATTTTTACATCTTTATGAAGACCTAGTATTAATTTCTTTCTTTACAAGCACTAATTGTAGAATGAAAATTATTGAGAAGTAGTATACAATTTCATTAATAAAATAAATATTAAATATGATCTACATTTTTACAGTTCTATGTTATATTTTGATATAGTTGATATAATTTTATTAATTTTAATGTAAATTTATTAATATAATTTATTAAATTAATGCAATTTTAACATAAAGGTTCATATTACAATTTAACATCATATTTTTAAAAATACATACCACATACTTAACATACTAACAAACACTTTATTTGTTCATAATCAAATATTTAAATACAATACGTTGTCTCACACATGCAAATATACATCTCTGTTTTGTGCACAAGTTCTCATAACTCGCAAAATTTGAAAGAAATCTTGAAATACATTGATTCCAATCAAATTTTAGCAACATATCCATCCATGAGTCACGCCTGATTTAAAATAGGGTGACAACAGAAACCAATCCAAAGTTAAGCCCGTTTATTTTCAACTAAGAACAATTTAACCCTGTTCACGGTCGTTATTTAAGCATAGACAGTACGGTAGCTTGATATCGATTGTCAATAATCAAGAGTTCAACAACAACTTAAACTGACGTTTCAGTACAATTTAGTAACGCTCGGAATGTCCAACGTGAAGGGTGTTTCAAAGACACGATTCCATGAACTCCATTCTAGGATTTCTGTACGTATATATTTTCCGAATCGTTTTTGAAACTTGTCAGATACGTTAAAATTGTTTGGGAAAACGTAGAGTGAGTTAGAACAGTGTGAGATGTGATGCAAGAATGTGTAAGTTGTGTGTTGTACTACGTGGTGCTACTCTATTATGAATTTCCATATATTCAGATTAGTAAATTTTCACGTTGTTACATTTCTGAATATTGAAGACTGTAACGCATGAAATTTTTGAGTTTTTAAGTTAGCTACAAGATTACAGAATTGGGAATGTTCGTAATTGCACATATTTTAAACTTCCAAATCTCTATATTCATAAAAGCATAAACTTCCATATTCTTAAGTTTTCAAGTTTTTAAATACTCTGGTTTCTACCTGTCCAAGTACCCAAATCAAGTTCCCAAGTACCTAAGTTCTCACATTTTTAAATTCTCAAATCCTCAAATTTTTAAATTTTTAAATTTCCAAATCTGCAAGTTCTCAAGTCTCTAAATTCACAATCACTTAAATTCCCAAATCCACAAATTTCTAGATTTCCAAAAATTTGGCTTGCAAAGTCTTAAAAGTCACTAATTTCTCAAGCTCCCAAAAGCTCAAATTTATTCATTTCTAGAACTCTACATTTTCAAATTCCTAAATCACCAAATTGGCAAATTCTTAAAATGTGATGCCTTCAACAGCGCAAAGCTTCAGATCCACAAATTCCTAAATCCCCAAAGTGGTAAATTGTCCAAATTCCATATCTCCAAAAGTCCGAAGTTTCAAATCCATAAATTCCTAGATCTCTAAATGTCTAAATTGATAAATTTTCAAACTTCCATGTTTCCAAAAGTTCAAGGTTCCAAATCCACAAATTACTAAATACTCAAAATTCCATGTTCCCAAAAGTGCAAAGTTTCAAATCTATAAATCCATAAATCCCTTAATCTCTAAATTGTTAAATTTTCAAAATTCCATGTTCCTTAGAGTTCAAAGTTTCAAATCCTGAAATTCCAAAATGCATAAATCCCTAAATTCCTAAATTCCTAAATTCCTAAATTCCTAAATTCCTAAATTTCTAAGTTTCCAAAGTCCAAAATCCTCAAATCTCCAAATTACTCAGATTTGTAAATTTTCAAATTTCTACGTTTCCAAAAACCGAAATTTTTAAATCCCCAAATCCAGACATCCATGAATCCCTAAATCCCAATTTCCCAATTTCCCAATTTCCTAAATTCCCAAATTGCCAAATTCCAGAATTCTCAAATCCCTAAATTACCTAAAATTCGAAATTCCTTGATTCCTAAATTCTCAAGTCCTCAAATCCCCAAATCCCCAAATTCCAAACATCCTAAATCCCTAAATCGCTAAATCCCTAAATCCCTAAATCCCTAAGTCCCTAAATCCATAAACCCCTAAACTCCTAAATCTCTAAATCCTTAAACTCCTAAACCACTAAACCCCTAAACCCCTAAACTCCTAAATCTCTAAATCCTTAAACTCCTAAATTCCTAAATCCCTAAACTCCTAAATCTCTAAATCCTTAAAGTCCTAAACCCCTAAACCCCTAAATCCCCAAATCTCCAAATTTGCAATCTCTAAAAGTTCCACACCACTAAAACTTCCAATTTCCCGCATCTCCAAATTAAAAAATTTCCAAATTTCTACATGTACATCCAACAATCAAAAATACTTCTTGTGGTAATAAAATATCGAACGAAGCAGTACGGCAGTCCCCCGCAAAGTTCATAACGCGTACTCAATATAGGACAAGTATAATTTGTGAATTAAGAAGCAACGGAATTATTTAATGAATTCAGAAGGACACGAAAAAGGTCAGTAAGTCGTGCAGCTTTCGCCGGAAGCTAATTTCGGTATATTCTGAGCACCTTAAATCAATTCCATTACTTTTCACTGGGCGATAACACGCAAATTCTTTAAGGAGGCTAGCAATAACGGCATCAGCCTTATTATTTTTCTACCGACCACACGATTCGCGTATAGAATTACGTAATTTTCCTATCGTGAAGAAATTATCGGTTCAGTGGAAATGTTCTCGTTACGTGTACCTGGAAAAATATATTTGACTCAATAAATTCTTTCATTCTAATTTTAATAAACTCTTTCTTTAACTCTTTTGCTAATGATCGTTACAATAAAATGAAAATAATATAATAATTAAATTAAATAATAATTCTTATAAAAATGTTTACTTATGAAAACGTGAATAGAAAGTTCCATAAAAATGAAAATTTTCGTATGACAACAGATAGAGACAGAAAAGAACTAGAATTAAAAATACAAAAATAACATTTTAATTTTTTATCATATTTATATTAAATGAATATAATGTATGTTCTATAATAATCAGCAGTAATATACATATGTAGAATTCACTCATGAAGAAATAAACATAGGAACGATAAAAAATTAATGTTTTTGAAATAGCGTGAATAATATGACATGTAATGTTATTCATTTTTCTTTGTCATACATTTTGATAAAAAATAAATATTCCTCTTCAGAGTTTATTCCATTAATTTCAATTCTCTAAAGTATTCAAGATACTACAAATAATTAAAATTAATATAATTACCTTGGACAAATGCAAACTGAAAAATTAAAATGAATTCATCGATTGATCTCGCATTTGAGTTTTCGATTTAATCACTGAAATTAGCTGTCAGTTTACAATGCGATCACCGAGGTGGCTTCAACATCTTTAACCTTTTTAATGGTAGCGATGCATTTCCCGCCGATTTAAAGTGGAATACAACGAATCGTTTCAAATACGATCGTATAGTTTATTAATGGTTCGTTCAAAATTATCAACGCCCAGGAAATCTTAATTTAAAGATTCCAAAATAGCTAAATATGTTGAACTGCTCGTACTTGGTTCGACATGGTCAACGATTTAAGATTCGCGAATTATTGGCAGCGCGTGCCCTACTGGTAAGATGACGCATTGTGAAATATTAAACATTTGTTATTTAAATGTAATAACAATATTTTATTCTCGTGCCATAACCTATTTAATCACGTTGCAAATTTGGAATAGAATATTATTTGATACTGTTTTTAGTAAATTACAATTATTGGTAAATTGCAATTCTAACATTTTGTATTTCATAGTTCTAATTTTCAAATTTCTAAATTTCCAAATCCTCAAATTGCTAATTACAAGAGTTTCCAAATCTTTAGATCCTCAAATTAATAATTGAAAGTTTCCAAATCTCCAACTTACATAATTATCAACCTTTGAAATTTATAAATTCCTAAATTAGCAAATTTTAAAATTTCCAAACTGCTATATCCCCAGATTAATCCAGATCCTAAATCCACCAATCCTTAAAATGCAAAAAGTGCAAATTTCCAAACTTCTATATCCCCAAATTGTAAAATTTCAAAATCGCAAGTCCCCCAATCCCTGAAATGCCAAAGGTACAAATCTCTAAACTTCTATGTCCACGAATTGTAAAATTGCCAAATTGCAAATCCCCCAATCCCTAAAATGCCAAAAATACAAATTTCCAAATATCTATGTCTCCAAATTTAAAAATTTCCAAATCACAAGTCCCCCAATCCTTAAAATGCCAAAAGTACAAATTTCAAAACTTCTATATCCCTAAATTGTAAAATTTCCAAATCGCAAGTCTCCCAATCCCTAAAACGCCAAAAGTACAAATTTCCAAATATCTATGTCCCCAAATTTTTAAATTTCCAAATCACAAGTCCCCCAATCCTTAAAATGCCAAAAGTACAAATTTCAAAACTTCTATATCCCCAAATTGTAAAATTTCCAAATCGCAAGTCCCTCAATCCCTAAAATGCCAAAACTACAAATTCCCAAATAAAATCTTATCAAACAAACAAGGGTTAATACCACAAAAATCGTCTACTGAAACTAAAATGACTGAAAGCATTTTACATTATTACAAAATGGCAGCGTGCTACAAAGCGCTTAAAATATAAAATTAACTAAATGATTAAAGATGCACTCATAATAAAATTATAACAAAATGTTCCAGTTATATAGCTTTTATCTGTATCATTTTGTTCACCCTCTGTATTTGGCACAATGGTTGGAAAACATGAAATTTTCATATCACCTGACCGGTGTTATTCGATCTAAGGGCGCGTGCGCCAGGTTCCGATTCAAATAAAGCAAAAGCCATAGGGGAGCTTGACCCTTGGTCATCGGCGGGAATACAGACAGTGTGGTTTGCAACCTTTACAGTGATAGTATGCTCTTTACGCAGCAGTTCACCTCTTTACCATGCCTCTCCAAGTATAAAAAGTTGGTACAAAACCTGTATACTCTTTAAAAATTCGATATTATTTCACCTCTTCCGTTTGGAACTCCTTAATTGCATCTGGTGAACAGTGACTCGAGCTTCGTCAATCTTCGTCTTCGTCCTTCAACTATCAGTCTGCAATATTTAAATTTAATACTCTCTGTCTTGTCAACAATTTAACTAGTGCTCAATTTTTTAGTTCTTCAGGCTTTAATCGAGTTTTTTGTTCGTTCAAGTTTTAGTTAAGATCTTTATTCGTTTGAGTTTTTGACAAATTTTGTATTCGTTTGAGATTTTGATAAGTTTCGTACGCATTTGAGTTTCAGTCAGGTCTTTTATTCATTTGGGTTTTGGTCAAGTTTGTTATTCGTTTAAGTTTTACAAAAGTTTTTCATTCATTTCAGATTGGAACAAATTTTGTATCTGTTTGAGTTTTAGTTTAACTTCTTATTTGTTTTGGTTTTAGTCAAGTTTATTTGTTCCTTTGAGTGTCAGACAATTTCTTTGCTCATTTCAGTTTCAATCAAGTTTTTTATTCGTTTGAGTTTTAGAAAAGTTTTTCATTCATTTCAGATTGGAACAAATTTTGTATCTGTTTGAGTTTTAGTTTAACTTCTTATTTGTTTTGGTTTTAGTCAAGTTTGTTTGTTCCTTTGAGTTTTAGACAATTTCTTGCTCATTTTAGTTTCAGTCAAGTTTTTCATTCGTTTGAATTTTAATGAAGTTTCTTGTTCATTTAAATTTTAGACAAGTTTCTTACTTGCTTAAATTTTAGTCAAGTTTCTTGTTCGTTTAAATTTTAGTCAAGTTTCTTGTTCCCTAAAATTTTAAACAAGTGTTTTATTCATTTGAATTTTAGTCAAGTTTCTTATTCGTTTGAATTTCAGTCAAATTTCTTGTTCCCT
Organism: Megachile rotundata; assembly: GCF_050947335.1. Classification (NCBI taxonomy): domain Eukaryota; kingdom Metazoa; phylum Arthropoda; class Insecta; order Hymenoptera; family Megachilidae; genus Megachile; species Megachile rotundata. The sequence continues at coordinate 5,777,029 of NC_134992.1, forward strand.
AAAATTTTAAACAAGTGTTTTACTCATTTGAATTTTAGTCAAGTTTCTTATTCGTTTGAATTTTAGTCAAATTTCTGATTCGTTTAATCTTCAAACAAATGCAGTCGTTCAGACATCAGTAAAGTAATAACGAGAAAGTTGTTTATGTTGTGTACTCGTGTAAAGCTCGGGTTTACTGAAATACTGATCAACAATGCGTTCTATCAATCGCGATTGTCATCATGTTTCATGACAATGGGGACACGCATGCTTTCGCATGTCACAATATGCGAAGATAACATCCACGTAGAGCTCGTAACTGTGTCACATACTTTAACACGAGAGTCCCAGGTTTCATCTGTAAAAACATCCACGTTCCACTTGTTTATATTTAGAATAATAGTAATTTACTTGGCTCTGCTAAAATCCGAGCATATCATCTTCTTCATAACCTGATCAAAGTTATTTCAAGATTTATGTAAAAATAATGACAATAAAATATACACGTGATTGCTATATGACTCAACATGTGTAAAAAGAACAGAAATTAAATTGATTTCATGTGCACATTTATAATATTATAACGGTTAGGTTGTTAGGTTAGCATTGTCAACATAAACGTCATCTGTATAACATTTTTTTTACCATTTTAATGGTTAATATTATTTAATAATCCAAAGTATTAATCTAAAAATTAGTATTTGAAAATGAACAATAGCATCCTTAATCGTTCAAATTTTAATATGTCTTGCTACCTTTTTATTGTTAGTAGCGAACATCTTAAAAATATCTCTTCAGATGCAGACAATGTTACGGATATTTATTTAAAATGTAATGAAATAGTTATAAAACATAAATTCTAGAAAACAGGAAAAAGTGATTGTGATTGAACGTATACGTTACGTTTTTTAGCTGATCTTCAAAATAATTCTTGAGAAAATCATTTACTGGTTTACTAAAAATATGAAAACTATTGTTAATACTATACTTCATTGTTTGAGTTATTAATGTAATTTTGATTGTATATAGAACATGAGTTTATTGTATAAAGAATATATGTTTATTTACTCATTTCACTTCTTAATTATTCAACTGAATTTCCGTAACATCTGAGCAATGTGACAAACGTGTGGAATATGACGGCCATTTTATTTACACGCGCGTATTAAAACATGTCTACAATGCATGGTTCAGTGAGGCAGCATGATGTTTATCAAATGCACTTCCTCAATTAAACGAAATACTTCATATTTTGCTTCGATTCGAAATAAAATAGAGAAGGCAAAACAAATATATACCACGATTGTAATTGTCTCTATATTAAACACTGTAGTTATAATTTTTCATGAGTTAAACATTGCAATTGCAATTTTTCATAAGCTACAATTGAAAATTTCGATAAATTGAAGACTGCTAATAATTGTAATTTTCTGTAAATCAAACACTACTTATAATTGTAATTTTCTATAAATTAAACATTACTTACATTTTCATTTTTCAGCTTGTTTTAAATTATCAGTCATAAATTGCAAATTTACAATATGAAAAGTATTACAAATGCTCAATTAATATACAAAACTAAAGTACTTTCCATTTCTGAAGGAATATCTATAAATTTTGTGTTTAATCTTTGAACTAATTTTAAAACATCTGTCACAAATTTTTATTTTAACCTATCACAGAACGTATTAAAATTAACTATTTTAATTTCGTATTAATTTCTTCCATTTCCTTGTGGTGTAGACTATTTCGGGTTAAAGAACGGAAAAATCAATTAAAGGTCGACAATTATTTTTAAAACTGGATACGGAGGAGGTTCAATGTTTTCAATTACAATTCTCAATGCAGACTCTCTCGCATCCTCTCTTACATGCTATTTTATCAACTTCCCGGTACTCCGAGAAGGGAGGAAACACGGGGTGGGGAAAGTGTGACGTTCTACAAAATTGGAAAATCCTACTTTCCCCTGCAGCGGTCATCCGGCCCAAAACCGTTGACCGGTGACCCATCCGTCCCTCGATTTACAAATTACCGTAGCAGTAATAAACCCAAGGATCGCCTCGATTTTTCAAATTACATGTACCGAAAAAAAGAAATACAACTACGCCAACCCTGGGCTCAATGTGTCTACCAAATGTTAAAACAGACAAGTAACGGTTCCTTGGCCTTTTATTACTGCTATGTCAAACCTTCAATATTACAAAACATCCTAACAATCTAACATTATGTCTACAGTGGTAAATTTATATTAAAATGAAAAATAGTAATATTAAACTTAGCGTTAAAATTTATCAAATTAATATTAAAATGAGCATTAAAATCAATCAATTAAATATTGAAATTAATATTAAAATTAATCAATTTCATATTAAAATTAGTATTAAAATTAATCAGTTTAATATTGCAATTAGTATTAGACTCAATCAATTAAATATCATAATTAGTATTAAAATCAATCAATTAAATATCACAATTAGTATTAGAATCAATCAATTAAATATCACAATTAGTATTGAAATTAATTAATTAGATATTTCAATTAATATTAGTATTAGTCGACTGAATATTAAAGTTAGTTTCAAAGTTAATTAGTTTCATTTCAATTAAAAAAATCATCTTGTTCAAAGGTCACGCGCGCCGAGCAAGGCGATGGAACGGTACGAGCGATTGGCGCGTCTTGGAGAGGGTAGTTATGGTGTTGTCTTCCAGTGCAGAGATCGGCAAACTGGAAGATTGGTAGCTGTAAAAAAGTTCCAACAGACCGAGGATGACCCTCTCATACGAAAGATAGCGCTACGTGAAATACGGTTGCTTAAGGTCAGTATATTCATTCTTAACCCTTTAAACTTTTCAACATTGAGATATCCGTCCGCTCACATACTCTATATGTCTAATACAGATATCCATATATCTAATTATACTCTGTACTAATCTGAGTAATATTATTTACTATACTAAATTAATTATTTATTATATTGTGAACAAAATACATACACATTTTATTATGTTATTCAATGAATAGAACAAAGATTATCCGATACGTTAACCATTTTAAAATTGCAATTGTTCTAAGTGACCGCCATTGATGTCATTTAACATTTTTGCTATGTTTGACATTAATATTTATGTGCATATACAATTTTTTCAAACTCCTAATTTTTAAGAAATTTTATTTTATTTTTGGAAAGTATATTCAAATTTTTAGTTTTAAACCTTGGAGACTGCAAAAGGTATTTCACCACACACGAGTTATTTACAACCACTAAACAATAACTATTATATTTCTTACTTAACTTTAAATAGTAGATACAACACTTAGTTGCCTTTCATTACCAGTATTGACTTTTAAGATAAAAGACACTAGTATAAAGTTTTATAATATTAATGTCACTTCCTATGATAATAATTTTGAACAGTTACATATTTTAACAGTAATAATTAACCAAAATTAATTTTATATAAAATATTTCCTTCTAAAATTATATAAATTCTTACCGTCGTTGATATAAATTAAAATATAAATATAAATTAAAAGTCGTTCAAGAAAAATCCTAAAATACTTAACAAAATAAAGTTACAATTAAAGCTTCTAATAATACCTAGATTTTATCACTAACAAATATTTGTAGAATATATCTCAGTTGCATCGTACAGTAAATCATCTTTATCACGCTACTGTCCAATTTTCTCATTCATAAACTGAAGGGATTTGTGTTTCCAAAATTCCGGTACTATCATCGTTAACAATGTCAACACTCGAAAATGTAGATAACTTATCAACCTGCTACTCTTTCAGTTTCCAACGTGATAAGATAATATGCACAGTAAGAAAGCGGAAGCGATCATTGTTCGATACCTCTAAAATATTTAGAGTACTGATACTGATAATAGCTGTAGTTGACATTTTTATCTGGTACCACAGAAAATAAGCTTTCTACTAATAAAAATGCTTTGAATTGTGTATTATTCAAAACATCGTACACTTTTATATATACAATATTTTCATGATTTATGTACTTCATAGTATTTAAAAGTTCCGTGTCTTTTTTATACAATTTTATCGTATTTTATTTAAAATAAATATATCACATTTAGTATACTAGCAATAATAGTAACTACAAATTTTCATAAGACTTGTCAATTTTTTATGCAGTTTGAAGAGTTCGGTTTCTCTTTACTAAAACTTTGTTGGTACAAGGTCAAATCGTCTAAAGACGTAAGAATCAAATTACTCATAAAATTTACTAAAAAGATTGTAGTATTAGAAAATGAGCCCAACATCGTCAAACTACTGGTACACATATTCTAACATTAGCTTTTACCTATAGAAAGGAAATAAAATACTCGTCAATCACATATTACTGTCTTGTTACATGTTACTGTCAAATCAGATAATCTAAACAGGAAGCTTTCTGTCTCTAGTTCCTTTACCACATGGGTCTAGCATTATATCTGTGTGTATACTTCGAGGTGAACGACCTCTTATACCCTGAAAACGTTAAACCTCTTGCCACCTGCAGAAATAAGAAAATCTCATCAAAAGAGTCCCAGAAGTCGAACGGAGTCCTCTCCGAAAGTCGAGGATCGATTTGCAGACATTTCTAGAAAAATCGAGTAAAAATTCATAATCTTATACAACAGGATAGCCATATAAATCCAACGTTGACTACAAGAAGTGGCCAACGGTCAATACCGCGACGGTCAATATCTTAGCGTGTTCTGCTCCCGGCGACCTAGCCTTATCGAAATAATCGGAGGGTTCCCTCCGAAACATATGCGCATTCAAACGAGCCTCCACTCTGCTCTGACATTTCGCCTCAAGGATATTTTCCTTCGTGCACAACAATAAATCTGGGCCGTGATGTTAATGATTTCCTTTCGCCGCGGCTTCTTGATCTCAGATTTCGCCTTTTTCTTTTCAGGTCACAGCATTTTTTTACTTGACCCTCTCGACTGCAGTCACCTTTGCCGAAATCTATGTTTGTGTACTAAATTCTTTAAACTTAACGCAGTGTCTAAATAAGATAATTTTGTTGGTAAAATTTTAATTTTAATGACAAATTTTTTAGCTGTAATTTTTGTGTACATAGTCAGAAAATTTACTTAGAAACCTGAATAACTTCGTGGAAGCGAATGCATTAAAAACAAATATGGCCGTTCAACCATGACGTGTACGACCGACCGGTGTTATCTTACTGCATTGTACCGCAATACATTTTATAAAGAAATTAGTAGAGAGCGATATGCAAATATGTACGTTAATGGTGACGTGCAGTTTTACACACTTCATATTTACTATTTTTAAACAAGTATACTTGAAACATGCGGCCCACATATTTAAATCACAAAGGAATAATTCTGCAAGTTTTCTGAAACTACGATTACAGTTTATTGTGTTTACTGTTTGATTAATTATCAAAATTGTCCCCTACTCAGGGGATAATGTTAAAAATTAAACAAGGATAATGTACACACATTATAGTCAAAACTAAAATTAACATTTTTTTATGTTTTTGAATTGTACGCTGAAAATGTGCCATTTTGAAGCCAGATGAACCTTACAATAAGAAATTTGTAATATTGCCCATTAAAAATATAATAAATATAAAATTATACGAAGAAAAAGATGTTGTGAATGTTGAAGTAAATTGCTAATTAATTGTGACGCTTAATGTTTTCTAGAATCTTAAGCATCCGAACCTGGTAAACCTTCTGGAGGTATTCAGACGGAAACGGAAATTGCATCTAGTCTTCGAATACTGCGAATACACGCTGTTGAACGAGATGGAGAGATATCCGCACGGCTGTCCGGAAATTACCACAAAGCAACTTACGTGGCAAATTCTACAGGGTGTCGCGTATTGCCATCGACTATGTTGCGTACATAGGGACGTAAAACCTGAGAATATTCTAATCACAGCTGAAGGTGTAGTAAAATTGTGCGATTTCGGTTTCGCACGGATACTCAGCCCTGGTGAAAACTATACAGAGTATGTCGCAACCAGGTGGTATAGGGCACCAGAACTACTGGTAATTATTTTTAGTATTTTTTACTTAATTGAGAAATCCCTGGTACGATTTATTTATACTTTATTCGGAATGTTTTGTTTGTAATAAATATTATTTTCATTTTGAAGTAGGAACATATGACATTTGAAGTAGAAACAGTATACCCTTGTTATATTGCAGTATTCATAGATTCTTTCACGTATAGTAGATAGCATTCCTTTATTACGAGGTCTTTATTACCACTGTAATATTAGAAGAGAAGACTTTGTAGCAAACTCAATATATATTCAAATCCAATAATTTTTTATACAATTGAATTGGCAATATAATTAGAGTCAACACTGGCAGAATTCCATTCTTAGTAACTTGAAAACTTAAAAATTATATTTTATATTTGTAACTTGAGAATTTGAAAGTGTAGATATCTGCAAATTTTACCACCTACAATTGAAGAATTTGGGATTTGAAAATTTAAATAAATGAAAATTGCATAGCTTAGAGATTCGAAAATGCTATTTGAAGTTTTGAGTTTGTGAATTTAGAAATTTAATAGATTCCACTATATTATGTTTGTAAGCTTTGAAAATAGTATATTAGCAGTTAAACAATTAACTGTAAGTACCCACGTATTAAAAATGAAATGACTTCGTGCTCTTTTAGGTCGGAGATACGCAATACGGTACACCTGTAGACGTATGGGCGATAGGTTGCGTTTTTGCAGAACTGATACGAGGAGAAGCACTGTGGCCAGGAAAATCGGATGTGGATCAATTATATTTAATTCGAAGAACTATCGGAGACTTATTACCAAGGCATATAGCCATTTTCCAGCAGAACGAATTTTTCGCTGGTATCACTTTACCAACCCCTCAAACTCTCACTCCTCTTGACGAGGCTCTCCCTAACAGAGGAAATGTCATTCTACAGGTAAGTTCCTTCATTCGTTATTTTTTTGTATTAATTAAATAAAGTAATTGTACTTAAAGTTAATTTATATTGTTTAGCTCGACTTCCTCAAAAAATGTCTAGACAAAGATCCAGATAAAAGATGGTCTTGTGAACAACTTTTACAGCACTCATATTTTGAAAATTTTCATTTCAAAATGCCTGAAGCCGAAATGGAAGAATTTGAAAAACTTAAAAAGTATCGAGATCGATCAAGGGTAAATTATATCAATATTTAATAATAAAAATAAGAAAAATGAAATAGTCAGTTAATTATTTAATGTGTACATACTAAACTAATAAAACAAAACATAATTATTTAATATTTACATACTAAACTAATAATGTTTTGTTCTTGTTGTATTTTAGAATAGTAATTACAGTCAAATGGTATTACCACAACTTCCTAAAGCTGGTGCTTCAGTACATAGTCAAAATGAAAATCGGCCGAAAAGCTCTGCCACACATAATCAGCAGGATTTCGATCACCTGCCTACTATTAAGGGTTGCAATTAAGTTCCTCTGTGATTGTAATATACTTATACATATATACATACATATTTATTTATTTATTTATTTATTTATTTAAACTTTGTAAATCTTCATTACAAATCAATGATTGTTAATACCTTTTATTTTTACCTTGCACTTTTATCTTTGAAACTGAACAGATTTTGTTCTATTTGCATGATTTCCATATCATATATACATATTTATTATATGTACATTGTATGTACATCTTAGAATAAAGTTTTATATAAAATGATTTCTTGTATTAATGAAGTGTAAGTATTTGAAACCACAGATAATTTTTTTTCAAATCGATATATCCTAATATAACTTGTATTAATCGCATACAAAACAATTTTTTATTTTATAAATAGAAATACAAATAACGCTATAGTATTATGAGTCAGACTTATCCTAATATACATTTATTACGGATGATATATACAATGCAAACATAATCCTATATACAATATAACATCTACAGACACATTTTAAAACTTAAACAATTGTAAAATACTAATGTGGTGTCTTTTTTATTATGCTTGAACCAGCACATGAGAGCGTGTTCATGTCTTTTTTCTTCTGGTACAAAACGATGTTGTATCATATACCAATCAATATGTATTTCGACAAAACCAACATCAAATACTCAATCATTTTTAAAATTAATTTTTACTTGTTATCTTAACTATAATAGGCTAGTACTGGTGAAACAGACATCTTTGAAATATTAAAAAAATTCTTTAGCACTTGACACGTAAGACAATATAGAAAATATTTACACTTTTCCAAACAAAATTTCAAACAAAAATTAATTAGTTTTCAAGCACACACAAACTGAACTATTTAAAGTTGCCAAAAAATGCTTCTTTCAATAAAAAGTCAAGTTCACCTTCTTCATCATCAAACTCACCAAGGTCATTTGAAGGTCACAATATAATACATTATTGAACTTTCTTTCACAGAAACTACAGTGTTATAAAATCAAAAATAAATTATACTGTTTAAAAGAAAATATAACAGTTTGCAGTTAATTCAAAATCGACTAACTATTGCTTAAAACCATTCTTTTTTAGATTATTACATATAGAAATATGAACATATGAATGAATATATAATTTAATTATAATTTATTTACAATACACAATTATATAGAAAAATTTTGATTCGTCTTTTTTAGCAATTATAGGTTAGAACAGTAATAAATAGGTTATGTATCCATGTACTTTAAACTGATTGGATAATCATATTTCAATTTTCTACAAATTCTATTTTGTTTCTATAATTACATAACTATTATTAATTATTTATTGTCGAATTAATTGTAAAATTAACTACACTGTTCTATATATAAAGAAAATTACACGAAATAAGTTTATGACATTTATTTATGAGTTTAAGATCACATACACACTTACTCACGTGGTAGTAAAAAGGCGCGAAATCTTTGTCACAACAGTTTCATTCATAAACATCAGTGACTTTTGATGGATACGTATGACTTTTCTGTGTTATGCATTTTACATGTTATTAGAAGTTTAAAATCATTAAAATATAACATATACTGTAAGTAAATATATGTAATGTAATTGTTTAATCGCAAGATACTAATTATGGCTGATGACAAGTTAATAAAACAAGTGCACAGTACTTTTTCTTTGTATGGCCTTGTCCTTTCAAGGTATATACATTTTTATATTTTACATATTATGTATAGATTTTATAGTTCAATTTTTATAGAAATAAAATTTGTTATTATCTAGGAAGCTTAGTGTTTCACTTGCTAAAGAACTTTTAAATGTGGAAGAAGATAAACGCTTATCTTGGCTAACACAAATAGTAGAAAAAGTTTTAACCCAAAATTTAAATGATCCACATGTTACTGTTGAAAATCTAAAATTAGCAATAGAAGAATGTATAAGACCAGATACATTGAAAGCTACAGAAACGGTGTTAAATGTGATAGATGCATTTGATATCCCAAAAATTAAATATGATTTAAATAAAAAAAAATTTATTCTGTCAACTGTTGCACCAGACCTGTATGCTGAAGCACAATATAAATCTGAAATTTTTAAAAACAGATTTGAGTTGCTTTGGTATAGAACTTTAAGACATGAATTATTCAATCCTCCCAGACTTGGTGAAAAAAAGGATGATTGGATCGAGTTAGTACCAATTGAACATTTATTAAGTGAAAGTAAAACTGGAAATATTTGTGTAATGGGGCTTTTAACACAATTAACAGAGGGTCAATTTTATTTGGAGGATATGGGAGGAACCATTAAAATTGATTTACGAAGAGCAATATCCTTTAAGAACTTAAAAATAAAATAATTACATGAATTCTCTTTACGTACAGACTCTTCTAAACAATATTTTTCTTAGCATTTCAATACAATTTTCAGGATGGTTTAATTATGGAAGCTTCTGTAGTAATAGCTAATGGAGATTATAGAGATGGTGTTTTATATGTAGAAGAATTAGGATTTCCACCAGCAGAATCATCTTATAATGCACGTGTAGACTTTGGTGATGCCAACACATTTGGTGGGCCTCACAATCTATCCTTAAAATTTTCAGAAAAATTGAAACATTATGAAGAAAGCAATAAGGATGGAATGATTATTTTTGTATCTGAAGTGTGGTTGGATGATATCACTGTTTTACAAAAATTCAGAACTATGTTAGCAGGATATGCAGAATGTCCACCTATAGCTTTTGTATTATGTGGTCATTTTTTAAGTTTTCCGGCAAACATAACAAGTGCGCATAAATTAAAAGAAGGGCTTAAAGATTTGCGTGATATGATAATGCAATATCCTAGTATAAAAGAATCTTCTAAATTTATTTTTGTCCCTGCATCAGATGATGTAGGATCACCAAAAATTTTACCGAGATCACCGCTTCCAAAATATATTACTGAAAATTTTAGGAAAAATATTCCTGGTGCAATATTCACCACTAATCCATGTAGAATTCAGTATTGTACGAAAGAAATTGTAGTCATAAGAGAGGATATTTTAACAAAAATGTGTAGAAATACACTTAATTTTCCACATACAGGGAACATTTATGATCATGTAAGTATCATTCATACTTATTAGGGATGTGTGGGTAATTTGATATATCAAATAGGTACAAGTAGAATTGCATAGAATACGTATAGGAATTTTCAAATTTTTAGATTTAAAAAATTTTAAAAGTATCAGAGTTTTTTTGTAGATTCATCGGATCTCGCCCGACGTCTTCCGACTGAACACGAGTCCGTAATCTCGTGTGTTCGCCCGATTTTTTCCGATTTGACCCGAGCCCGTTATCTCAGCTACCCACACATCTGATATTTATTGATGTTTGTCTACAAATTTTTTATTTAATTTATGTAATATTTCAGTATGCCAAATCAATTATTTGTCAGTCACATTTGACTCCTCTAAGTCTTTCGATAGTACCGATATACTGGAAACACGATCATGCTTTACAAATAAACCCGACGCCAGATTTGATTGTATCTGCGGATAAATTTGAGTCATACGAAACGAAGCATTCTAACTGTCACATAATTAATCCTGGATTATTTCCAAAGAACGACCACTCATTCAAAGTATACGTCCCGTCGTTGGATTTGATCGAACATTGTGCTATTCCAAAAGATATGGATGGGATTTAATTATGAATGCCATTTAAAGTATCAAATAAATGAAATACAAATGAGCGAAATATAACGCAGTAAGGATTTTTTTTTCAGCAAGGATATACAATTATATAATTCATAAAACCTTTCGTTCGTTCATGAACAATTACATGCCAATTTTGTACAATATTTATTTTCACATCACAATTCTCATCAGTTTTACAATACTTTAAAAATGCGTATTCAGTTCATAACTTAATCCACAACAATTTTTACTACTAAAATAAGAGCATATTAAATTAAGTTCGACCATCAAAAATAACTTAAATCACTCGTTAAGGATACTGGGTGATTTGTTGGTCCTCCGTGTCCTATAATACAGTGAAAGAGAATTGAATAACTTACTAACCATAGTCTTATCGATCAAATAAGTTTAATAATATTTAACATAATACACCTCAAAAAAAGAAAAAAAAAAAAACTCAACACTCTTTTTACTTCTCTCTCACATTGACTAACGAAGTTCGTTTTCTCAGACTTTCTATGTGGGACACAGGAAGTACGCGTTTATTATTTTTTTTCACTTTTGCTTTCTTATCGATTTATATAAATAGATACATACAATATTAAACACAGTGTTTCTACCGTTTTTTGCAATGTACATAACAATCTTACAGGTACAGACTGGGCCCCGGCATATCTCAATTCACTGCGCTGGAAGCATAAGTTAATTACTGGCCGTTTCAATCAAACATCAATATAAGGATTATAACTTCGTAGAACAACGTGTAACACATTAGATGCGATAATAAAATGATGATGATACAATTCGTGAATAATTACAATCTCGTGTAACCAGCTGAAACGCTCTATCATCTATACAGAAGTTAAAGGGAACAAATATATTTAAAATATATAATGATCAAGACAATTTCATCAAAGTTTTGCGATAGAAACGTTACTTTTATTATTTCGGATCGCTCCATTTCTTTCACGCGACTTTCACTCTTGTCTTGCACACACACAATAAACAAACACACACACGCATACTGTTTTTTTCTGTACACTATGTATCTCAGCAATCGCAAACGAATGCCGCACGAATTCTTAATGCTCCAAATTTTCGAAGCTAACAAACTTTCAATCGTGGCAAGCGAATGCTAAAATTTCATTTACTTATCAAACATTCGATTAGAGTGTGAACGTTAAAAGTGTTAAGAGTAACGCAGATTATAATAATATGTATAATTGTGAATCGTAAGAGCTACGCGCACTTACTTATCGAATATATTACAGTGCCGCAACGTAGAAAAAAAAAAAGAAAAAAAAGATGAACGCGCTTACATCTATTGCACTTTCTTAAAATTTCGTTTATAATCCAATGTTCGTACCACCTGCGATCGACTACATCATAATACAGAATAATACATAATTGTTTATGTACCAGTGCGTTCTTCGTGTAACTATGCACAAGCGTATAAGTTCAGCTAGAAGAGTTACACTTTCAGTCGACGGATGGTATAACGGCCTTTTAAACTCCCTGTCTCACGAACTCTCCTTCTTCGCGTATAATTCTCCTGAAAAAATTAATAAATAGAATTTAGAACTTATACAATCTGATAATAAAATTTGCATTTGCGTCATTTTTAACCTGAAGAGTACGGGGACTTTCGGTTTCCGTTTTAAATTTTAATGTGAAGTTTGGAATTATTGGGGTGCTGGAATTTAGGAGTTATAGAATATTGGAATTGTGGACTTTGAGATTTTAGAATTTTGAAAATTAAGAATTTGTTCATTTCAATTGTATGAAATACTATATTAAAAACTAACGGATTATAAATAATATTCTCAATAATGGATGTTGGTCAGAGTGGCCATATTTTTTAATAGATTTTTAATATACTTCCAGTATATTATTTAAAAAGTCAATATAAAAAATTTCACACAAATTAGTGCAAATGGTTAAACTAACTTTGCTCTATATAATATTAAAATACCACAAGATACACATAAAAAGTTCTTTTAATGAATTATTAGTGGAAATTCCATTTCATCATTTGCATTTTAAAATGAGGCTCCGTACTCAAAAGGTTAACTCAATTATTCAGAATATTAGGATTTCTGGTTACAACAAATATATACACACTTTCTCTTTGATATCTTCGACAAGCTTGATTCCTCTCCTCGGCGTCAAAGTACCACAAAGTGATTGCATATCTGGTCTTGTATGCTGGTTGTACTTCGTGCGGATTTCTCCTGTCAGACCAGAAGAACAGTATCCTATCGAAAAGAGGTTCAATATTCGCTACTTGATCACGCCATCCTTCCGGAAATATCCTCAGCAGACCACCATTTTTCTATAAACACAAAATCAAGCATAAATTATCATAACTGATGACAAAATAATATGAAGACATAATACAAACAAATTTATTTCCTTTTCTATTCGTGATTCATGGTTTATTCTAAGGTATTAATAAATCTTGAGTAAAAAGATGGAAATATCGTATAATAGAGGTTCTTTTAGAAATATAAGGTTTGTGAACTCTCAAATTTCCGAATTTAGATTTACGAACTTTTAGGTTTAGAAATTGTCAAAATTACAGATTAAATTAGTTTAAAATTGAGAAATTCTCAAGTGTTTAAATTTTCAAATTCTTAAATTCTCAAATTTCCAAATTTTCAAATCCTCAAATTCTCAAATCTAGATATTTCCAAATCCTCAAATTCTCAAATCTACATATTTCCAAATTTCCAAATCCTCAAATTCTCAAATCTATATATTTCCAAATTTCTAAATTTTCAAAATCTCAAGTTCTGAAATCTTCAAATTCTCAAATTTTCAAATTCTTAATTTCTAAAATTTTCAAACTCTTCAATTCGCAAATAGAATGAACAATATTTAATCCGCCAAAATCAAATGCATTTGGTTGCACTAAAACGTGGATTTCATAACCGAGAATAATATTTAGAATGAAACGTTTATTTACTCAAAACCGATATTGTCTTTCAAAGTTATAATCTGCTCGAAACTTTCGAAATGTACTTGTATAAGATGGAAGGTAGACTTTGTAGACGCACAGTATATCACGTAAGACATTGAACATCCTGTGTTTCTACATTCTCGACGGCAGCACGTGTTTAAACATCCCTTATTTCACGCGTGGGTCACCGTAAATATTGCTCAAGCGACTGTTGTATGTACCGTGTTACATGAAGTAGCTCACGTAGGCCCTAAACGCCCTTCAAGCTCAATCTCTTGCCCTTTCTACGAATGTTCTCTCCTTCAACGTTTAAACGACCGTGAACCGTGTTAAATATATCTGGTGAAGGAGAAATAGTGTTCTGTTTACGAAGAAAATTATTCTAACCTTAGTAATTTTTGGTTGATTATCGACATAGATTTTTAAATATTTATATTGTATTTTAGTTATATTTACTGTGTTATACTTTTTTTACTTTACTTATAAGATTATACTTTACTTATATTTATTGTGTCATGCACGAATTATGGTTTATTTATATTTACTGTGTTATGAATGAATTATACTTCATTTATATAATACTGTGTTGTGAGTTATACTCTATTTATATTCACCGTGTTATACATACATTATAAATATGGTAATATAAATCTATCAATAGACTTTTTTTAAGTAGGTAAAAAGTAATTTACTGATGTCATAAATCTTATGAAACATACGATCAAGGAGTTAATGTGAGAAACTAGAAATAAATTTGTAAATTATGTTATTAGAAATATATTTGTATCGTAATTTAAATAAGATGTATCGTTTCTGTTTAATAACGAAATATGTCGGTATGTTGGTTTGTTAGTATTGCTTTTAAATTAGGTACCTTACGTTTTATGGAGGAAAGATAAATTTTGGAAATAATTAATAAATGTGAAGAATTATTAATTCTTCCATAACATACATAACCTAAAATTTTACAGACTTTAACCGTCCTTAACGAAGATTACTTAAAGACAAAGTTTTAATGCTTTAGTACTACAAAAATATAATGGTATAAAGATATAAAATATAGAAAAATTTAAACTGTCTTAAATGTAATTCATGCATTTTCATTCTTTAAGTACCATGAAATGTATAATCCAGAAAATATGTCACGTTTGTTAAAATTTAAGTACCATTGTATGATTCCATTGTTGCGTATCTATTAAACTTATATAATTCAAAGATAATACAAAAATAGTAAACAGATTATCGAATCGTATACTATTACCCACTTCTGAATATTAAACCTAGAGATTTAACTTTGATAGGTCAAATATAATCCCAAAATGATATGGTTTAATAAAAAGTTTCTCTTAAAGTTCTCTTTGACAATATTCAAATCATAAATTGGAGAAAGATACATTTATATTTAAAAGAAATAGTTACGAACCACTTGATAACTCACTGATTCTATAATGACGTCATAAAGAAAACCACCTTGAAACACCTTACTATTTTTACGACATTTATGTCATCGTTAAGCGGACGAAATTTTACTAATGATTTCACTTTGACGAAGAAATTACAACGGGAGCTTGATATCTGTATCTCGGAAGGTAATCACGGTAGCTGATAAAAGAATTATCGACTGATTGATTGAAACTTATCCATCATGTTATCGCTATGCACACTGTTCAAAGCAATTAAAGGATCAGACTTTTAAATACTTTAACCTTTTCGGAGATATTACTATGCGTTGTAGGTAATTTCCTTATACTTTTTTAATTCAGTAAAATATACAAATATTTCAAAGTAAGTAAAATACTCAAACAGCTGAAAATAAATAAAATATAAAAATATTTAAAAATAAGAAAAATATTAAAAACAAAGTAAAATATCCTAACAGTTGAAAATAAATAAAATATAAAAATATTAAAAAATAAATAAATTATAAAAATATTTAAAAGTAAGTAAAATATAAAAATATTTGAAAATAAGTAAAATATAATTACATACAAAATTTGTATAATTAAAATAAATCATCTTTGATAAAATAAGGTAATTAAAATATTTAAACCAATCAAAGACAGTGATAACAAATTATTGTAACAATGTTTGAAACACTAAAAATAATACTGTTTCAATAGCAGAAAATTGTTGAAGCAATTAATTCAATTATTTCAAGTTATAAATGTAGTATACTTTTTATATTTCCTTCATCTGAAATTAGTCACCGAATAAAATTAAACATTTTCGAAAGACATAACAATTCTGTATAACAAATAATCAACGTCATCGAAGTAAGAGGATATCGTAGAAATTAATTGAACAGATGACCCAAAAAGTCATCTGTATCTCAATAAAAATTAGCTTCGGGGTATAGGTATCTATCAACGTCTTTTTTTTCAATCCTTCAGTCTATAAAGTAACGTATCAACAAACATTAAATCAGTTTTAACTTAATTCGACGTAAAAACTAAACAGCACTAAATGAAACGAAATTGAAAAATGATAAATATGTTGAAAAGGTTAAAATGTTATTGAATTTGCATAAATATGACAGTACTTAATGAAGTTTGGTCTCAAAGATATTAAATAACAAAAAATTGAACCTACCATATAATACAAGTATAGTCTCAAGTAAAATTAAAGTTGTAGCGTACAGGAATAATTGTAAAGTGCGACAAATAAATTAATTGTATTCAAAGAGAAATCAGACAAGAAAATCCTTAGAATTCCCTTGCGAAATATAATAGAATAGATGGAAATAATATTTAGCGTCGAGAACATTCGAGAAAAGCGAATACTTCAGTCTAATCGGAAATTCTGTCGCGATGCGAGAGTTCGTAGGCCGCTCAGCGGAGCGAGAGGCAAGGCGCGACCCGCGAGCCGCGAGCAGCGATCGCGGAACTTGGCGACGCGTTGTTGATAGCTCGGCCGCAGGATAGCAACCGGCCTATATAAAATAGAGTCGCGCGCCCGGAACGGGCCTATTTGGCAGTCTGGGAGAGAGGACGAGGTAAGTACCATCGGCCGCTCTCGGACTAGCCTAGGGACTCCGGCAGGAGAGATCGGCGAAAATACCTGGTCGCCTGCTGGAGAAGGAACTTAGCTGTTAGGGAACTCCGGCAGGAGAGTTCGGCGACCAATACCTGGACGCCTGCTCGGAGAATAGCTAGTAGGGAACTCCGGCAGGAGAGTTCGGCGACCAATACCTGGACGCCTGCTCGGAGAATAGCTGTTAGGGAACTCCGGCAGGAGAGTTCGGCGACCAATACCTGGACGCCTGCTCGGAGAATAGCTGTTAGGGAACTCCGGCAGGAGAGTTCGGCGACCAATACCTGGACGCCTGCTCGGAGAGTAGCTGGTAGGGAACTCCGGCAGGAGAGTTCGGCGACCAATACCTGGACGCCTGCTCGGAGAGTAGCTAGTAGGAAACTCCGGCAGGAGAGTTCGGCGATAATACCTGGACGCCTGCCCGGAGAGTAGAAGTAGAGGAAGCTCCAGCAGGAGAGTTCGGCGAAACACTCCTGGACGCCTGCTTGGAGCAGAGTAAAGAGAGACTCCGGCGGGAGAGTTCGGCGATAATACCTGGACGCCCGACCGGAGGTAAAGGTTTAAGACCCCGGCAGGAGAGTACGGCGAACCCCTCCTGGACGCCTGCCGTGGGGTAAAGTTTAAGAGACTCTGGTGGGAGAGTTCGGCGATAATTCCTGGACGCCCACCCGGAGATAACTGTTGATACCCAGGCAGGAGAGTACGGCGAAACCCTCCTGGACGCCTGCCTGGTGAATAGGGGGAGAGTACGGGAGTTTGTTCCTGGACACTCGGTCGACATGGAGAGTTCGGCGAATATTCCTGGACGCCTGTCGACTGAGAGAGGACAGAGCATCTCCTGGACGCCCCAGGTAAAGTACAGGAGAGTACGGGAGAAAACTACTGGTCGCCCGTTCGGAATGGAGAGTTCGGAGAGAATACCTGGACGCCATTCGAACGGGAGAGAACAGAGTTACTCCTGGACGCCTGGTTGACGAAAGGAAAAGATTAGATAGAGAGTAAAATATAGGGAAGGAAAGAGAAAAAGAGAGAGAGAGAGAGAGAGAGTTATGCATTTGTATGTTCTTTGCGTAAATAAAGAAAGAAAATTTGTAACTCTGTTAATTCTTGTATGCCTCTCCTAATATCCTTGAATAAATATTCCTATTTTCCAGAATTCCTGATTTCCTTTCGATTACCTTTGTCTGAGTATCCTATCCCGAGTAAACGATGGCTACAAATCTGGCGCCCAACGGAGAGGCTCTGAGCCGCGACCCATCCGAGGCAAACCTATCGGCAACTTCCATCCAGCTTTCCGGATCCCAACTTTCCCAGATCCTGGAATCCATCCACCATTCCAAACCATCGGAGGAGGGAAGTTTTGCGAGGTGCACGGCTCGCTTCGACGGTCGGCAAAATTACAACTCCGTCGTTGAATTTATTTCAACAACATCAATATTTAAGGACATCGAGCACATCACGGAAGAGAATGCTCTCCGTGGTTTGCCCCTTCTTCTAGAAGGTCATGCGGCGACCTGGTGGAAAGGCGTTCAATCAACGGTAAAGTCTTGGAAAGAGGCCACCGAATTGATTCGGGCAACGTTTGCCCCAAGAAGACCTGCCTATCAAGTCTATATCGAGATTTTCCGGACAGTTCAAGATGCAAAAATTCCTACGGACATGTTCGTTAGCAGGAAGAGGGCCTTGCTTGCTGAACTGCCTGATCTTCCCCCGGAAAATGTGCAGCTCGATATGTTATACGGATTGCTCCGCTTCCATCTACGAGAGCGCATCCCACGGGAAGTAATCACCTCGTTCACGGACCTCGTGGCCAGGGCTCGTGACATCGAAGCATTAGAGAAGGAAGCCCAGCAAAACGCTCCTGACATCCACTCCGCAAGAAAAGGAACGGACCAGCGGTGGAAGGACCGTCCACGCTGTGGAATCTGCCGTAAATTCGGACATGCTACCATCGATTGTCGTCACCGAAAATTCCAGGCTCCGAAACCGAGAACCGAGCAGCCACAAGCGAGAACAGAAGCAGCTATGGGAAACAATCGACCACCTCTCAAATGCTATGGTTGCGGGAAAATTGGCTTCGTGAGAAGCAAATGCCCGCAATGCAACACGAAAGCAACCCCAGCAGCTCCGACGAAAGCCGCCTTCTGCTCATTGAATACCGCTGAGCAACCGAGACCACGGCCCACGGTTTCGATCAACGTGGCCGACGAGCAAGGACTGGCCTACTTTGACACTGGTGCGAAATGCTGCGTAGCCAGCCAAACGCTGTACAAATTGCTCAAGGACAAGAAGCAGGAGTTTTCAAGAAAACGCATGCAAGTCGCGTTGGCGGACGGCAATCCCAGGATGCGAGACGTGCTGGTTACTGAACTTTCTGTGAAAATCAAGGACAAAACTATCAAAGCGAAGTTTATCGTCCTACCCAATAGCAGAGACAATCGGACGCTCCTGGGGGTAGACTTCCTGGAAGATGCAGGGATTATAATCAACGCGCCGCAAAGGAGCTGGCACTTTATCGAAGATCCGGACAAAAACTACGACTTCGATAATGAAATCACACTGGCGGATAAGGAAAACGAAAATCCGAATAAGAAAACTGTCTCCAAGAAGCCTACAACCAGCCTGCAAGGGTACCTGGACGAAATCGCCGAGGAATTCAAACCACCTCCTCCATTGCTAAGTCCCATTGCAAGTCCGCAGAAAGGCGCCAAACGCAAATCAAAGAACGAGTGGACGGGAATTGAGAAATTATTTGAGAAATGCCTAAAAACCGGTGAGTCGCATAGAGTCGACATTGCAGCCGTCGACATATGCGAATTAAGGGAGGACGAGGCGGTGAGTATAAATACAGATCAAAGAGAAATGATACAGAACATGTTAGTAAAAAACGAGGACCTTTTCCGAACAGAGGGACCACCGACGGCTGAAGCAGTTCACCGAATAATTACTGGAGATCATCCACCCATTGCAGTACCACCCTACCGCCTACCACCAGCGAAGAGGGAGATGCTGCAAGAAGAATTGCGGAAAATGATGGACTGCGACATCATCGAGGAGTGCGATTCTCCTTGGGCTGCACCTGTGGTATTAGTACCAAAGAAAACCGGTGGAATTCGAGTATGCGTGGATTATCGACGCTTGAATGCAGTCACCGTCAGCGACTGCTACCCCCTGCCACGGATTGACGACCTACTCCATGCAGCCAAGAAAACTGCCTACATGACATCTTTGGATCTTCAGTCAGGCTACTGGCAGATCGGAGTACGGCCGGAAGACCAGGACAAAACGGCATTTACTACCCCATTTGGCCTTTATCGATTTAAACGCATGCCGTTTGGGTTGAAGAACGCCCCTGCGACCTTCCAGCGTCTCATGGACCGCTTGAAAGCATCGTTGGGAACACGAAATGTACTGGTCTACCTGGACGATTTACTGGTCCTATCGTCCACGTTCGAGGAACACCTGCAAGATCTAGAGGCCGTCTTCAACAGGCTCCGGAAATTCGGCCTGCGAATGAATCGAGAGAAATGCCGATTCTGCTGTCAAAATATTAAATACCTAGGACATGTTCTCACGTCGAAAGGCATACAACCCGATCCAGACAAAACCAAGGCCATTCAGGACATGAAACCACCGAAAAACCTGAAACAATTAATATCATTTTTGCAGACGTGTTCCTGGTACAGGCGTTTCGTCCCCAATTTTGCTAGTGTCGCAGAACCGCTGACCCGACTGACCCGGAAGAAGGCCACGTGGGAATGGAGTCCTCAACAACAGCAGGCATTTAACAACTTAAAAGGGGCCCTCACGAGCTCACCGATTTTGCAGACTGCGGATGAAACAAAACCGTACACGCTTCGGACGGATGCGAGCAGTTATGCAATCGGTGCAGTCCTTCTACAGGGGCAGAAGGAAACGGAGCATCCAGTAGAATATGCCAGCCGCCTATTGACATCAGCCGAACGCAACTACTCGACCACTGAGCGCGAGGCTCTCGCCGTCGTCTGGGCAGTAGATAAGTTCCGAGGCTACATCGAGGGTGCTGAAGTGACCATCGCTTCCGATCATCAACCCCTGAAATGGTTGATGACCCTGAAGTCACCGAGCGGACGACTTGCACGTTGGGCATTACTCCTGCAGCCGTACTGTCCGACCATACAGTACATTCCTGGGCGATGTAACGTAGTAGCAGACATGCTTTCGAGATTGCCAACGGAGCCGTGGGACGACCAGGAAAGGGCTGATATCGGAGGCGTTGCAGTGGACCTGCCAAGCCGAGGAAGCACCGTGACGAGAGAACAACAACTCAAGGATGACGACCTGAGGACTATCATCGAGGCGTTGGAATCTACTGTAGACGACGACGAGCCAAGCAGATGGACATCTCGGGGTTATTTCCTCAGCGAAGGGGTACTGCACCGATACTCCCCCAATGCAGATACCGAAGAGGCGCAGCTAGTCATCCCGGCACACGAGAGAAAGGATATTCTAAAATCCTACCACGACGACCCAACAGCTGGACACTACGGAACTCAGCACACACTGCATAGGATCATCAACCGATACTATTGGCCAGGAATGGCCAGGGAAGTAGCTGAGTACGTCCGGTCCTGCATCGAATGTCAGCGTTACAAGAGCAGTAACCAGAAACCAGCTGGTCTAATTCAAACTCCCGTGATGCAAAGACGATTCGAGGTACTGGCTGTGGACCTCTTCGGGCCTCTACCTGCTACATCGAGAGACAACCGATGGATCCTGATCATCGAAGACACCGCATCTCGATGGGTGGAACTCTTCCCATTGCAGCAGGCAACATCCGAGGCATGTGCAGACACCCTAATCAAGGAAATATTCCTGAGGTTTGGACTGCCGAGACGGCTGATCAGCGACAATGGGACGCAGTTCATCAGCGGGGTAATGCAGCAGGTAGCCCATTGCCTCGGAATTCAACAGGCTTTCACCCCAGTGTATCATCCCGAGGCCAATCCAGTCGAAAGGAAGAACCGAGATCTCAAGGCACAGCTTGGAATTTACGTTGGAAACGACCATACAACCTGGGATGATCAACTTCCTGCCATCCGTTTTGCCATGAATTCGGCAAAATGTGAGACAACTGGGCATTCTGCGGCGTACCTGACCTTTGGAAGAGAGCTGCGAACCGTTGACGATACCAATCGAGACCTCAAGCAGATCGTAGAAGCCGAAAATTTCCTTCCGGAAATTACTCCTAAGCTTCTGGATTTAGCTAACACTTTGCGTGTCGCTCAGCAGGTGCAGGAGGAACAGCAGGATCGGCGTAAGCGGTACGCTGACCAACGACGACGCGAGGGACCAGAGTACCAGCCTGATGACCTCGTCTGGGTAGCCACCCATACATTGAGCAAGCGGCAGCAGCAGTATTCATCAAAGCTGGCGCCGAGGCAGGATGGTCCATACGTCGTCAGAAGGCGAATTGGTGCATGCAGCTACGAGTTGCAGACCAGGGAAGCTGAGCCAGTGATAATTGGGGTCTATCACACCTCAGCCCTTAAACCCTACACTGGAGTACGAGATGGAGTACCTGCACCAGTCGTGCCGATCCGGAAACGTGGACGACCACGGAAAAGAAGGAGAGCAGATGAACCTGGACCGAGCACTGCTGATGACGACTACACAGCCTAAACTCCTGGACATCTCATCGGGGCGATTTCGTGTCCAGAGGGGGAGATTGTAGCGTACAGGAATAATTGTAAAGTGCGACAAATAAATTAATTGTATTCAAAGAGAAATCAGACAAGAAAATCCTTAGAATTCCCTTGCGAAATATAATAGAATAGATGGAAATAATATTTAGCGTCGAGAACATTCGAGAAAAGCGAATACTTCAGTCTAATCGGAAATTCTGTCGCGATGCGAGAGTTCGTAGGCCGCTCAGCGGAGCGAGAGGCAAGGCGCGACCCGCGAGCCGCGAGCAGCGATCGCGGAACTTGGCGACGCGTTGTTGATAGCTCGGCCGCAGGATAGCAACCGGCCTATATAAAATAGAGTCGCGCGCCCGGAACGGGCCTATTTGGCAGTCTGGGAGAGAGGACGAGGTAAGTACCATCGGCCGCTCTCGGACTAGCCTAGGGACTCCGGCAGGAGAGATCGGCGAAAATACCTGGTCGCCTGCTGGAGAAGGAACTTAGCTGTTAGGGAACTCCGGCAGGAGAGTTCGGCGACCAATACCTGGACGCCTGCTCGGAGAATAGCTAGTAGGGAACTCCGGCAGGAGAGTTCGGCGACCAATACCTGGACGCCTGCTCGGAGAATAGCTGTTAGGGAACTCCGGCAGGAGAGTTCGGCGACCAATACCTGGACGCCTGCTCGGAGAATAGCTGTTAGGGAACTCCGGCAGGAGAGTTCGGCGACCAATACCTGGACGCCTGCTCGGAGAGTAGCTGGTAGGGAACTCCGGCAGGAGAGTTCGGCGACCAATACCTGGACGCCTGCTCGGAGAGTAGCTAGTAGGAAACTCCGGCAGGAGAGTTCGGCGATAATACCTGGACGCCTGCCCGGAGAGTAGAAGTAGAGGAAGCTCCAGCAGGAGAGTTCGGCGAAACACTCCTGGACGCCTGCTTGGAGCAGAGTAAAGAGAGACTCCGGCGGGAGAGTTCGGCGATAATACCTGGACGCCCGACCGGAGGTAAAGGTTTAAGACCCCGGCAGGAGAGTACGGCGAACCCCTCCTGGACGCCTGCCGTGGGGTAAAGTTTAAGAGACTCTGGTGGGAGAGTTCGGCGATAATTCCTGGACGCCCACCCGGAGATAACTGTTGATACCCAGGCAGGAGAGTACGGCGAAACCCTCCTGGACGCCTGCCTGGTGAATAGGGGGAGAGTACGGGAGTTTGTTCCTGGACACTCGGTCGACATGGAGAGTTCGGCGAATATTCCTGGACGCCTGTCGACTGAGAGAGGACAGAGCATCTCCTGGACGCCCCAGGTAAAGTACAGGAGAGTACGGGAGAAAACTACTGGTCGCCCGTTCGGAATGGAGAGTTCGGAGAGAATACCTGGACGCCATTCGAACGGGAGAGAACAGAGTTACTCCTGGACGCCTGGTTGACGAAAGGAAAAGATTAGATAGAGAGTAAAATATAGGGAAGGAAAGAGAAAAAGAGAGAGAGAGAGAGAGAGAGTTATGCATTTGTATGTTCTTTGCGTAAATAAAGAAAGAAAATTTGTAACTCTGTTAATTCTTGTATGCCTCTCCTAATATCCTTGAATAAATATTCCTATTTTCCAGAATTCCTGATTTCCTTTCGATTACCTTTGTCTGAGTATCCTATCCCGAGTAAACGATGGCTACAAAGTGGATAAATATATAAACAGTAAAACATGAATATATTAATTCTTTATTTTAAGAAAAGCATCTTGCATAAATATGACAGCACTTAAGGGGAGCAATACCTTTAGACAGATGAAAATAAGCTGATATTTGTGAATTTTTTTGTATAGGACACCTTTATTTAGCATTTTCGAAATTTCAGGTATAATTTATTATAACTATTGCCTATTACAGAATATTTTCTGTTTTGCAAAATATTTAAAAATGCCGGAATTATGACAATCCTTTCTGGAAGTGTTTTGGCGTGTCTCGTGAATCGGCGTGGGTTCTAGCTTTAGATATATTGATCTGAAGCAAGTTTGCAGACAATGTTTCAAAAACTAACATTCACAGTTAGTAGATGAACCTCAGAAATGTGCAAAATATGTAAAATTGAAGAAATGGCGCACTTTTAAAGAAAAACTTTGAATCTTATTAAAAATTTTTGCAATGTTTTGCAATAAAAAGGACTTTAATGTTCAATTTATTTCATACATTTAGGCTCATATGTTAGATAGTATTGTCATGGATATGTGCAAAAAATTTGAGCACGATTGATAAACTAGTTTTTGAGTTATTAGCCACGTCAATTTTAAGAACGTAGTTTTGAGAAAAACGCATTTAAAGTTTCAGTCCTTCGCATTGAACGCGTGTATACCCGCGGTGCTAATCGGTCATAACTTCCAAAGGGCTTCGTATTTCACTTTAAAATTTTGAGACAATATTTTTAAGATGTTACACTAACATTTTATAGACAAAAAAAATTTGTAATTTTTTAAGATACTAAAGGTATTGCCCCCCTTAATGAAGTTTGGCCTCAGAGATATTAAATAACAAAAAATTAAATCTATCCATAATACCAGTATAGGTACTTCTAAGTCAAAAATAAAACGAACAAATAAATAAACAGTAAAGCACGAATATATTAAATCTTTATCTCAATAAATATTGTTATTAAAGAAAGGAACTAGTGAAGGGGTCAAACTTAGCAGTTTCAGCGTTAAAAATGCAAGAATAATAAAGATAATTCTGCGTGAAATAAATACGTGTCCTAAGACGTGGGTGTACGAATACACACACGAGTATTTGATGTTTACGATTGTTTTAGCGCCATTGCCAAACAATCATATAAATATATTCGACGCGTCGATAAATTTACTCGTAGCAGTGTCGCAAAGCTAGGAAAGCATCCAGAAAGTAGTTCGATGTCTAAAACAAGATGATAAAACGTAATATATCTTTACCTTGATATCCCAATCCCGGTTAAGATAGTAGATAGCCGTGATGCATCGTCCATCTCGATTAGGATTGTCCACGTGTTTCACGTAATGCGAACCATGACCAGGATAACAAGCCACCATCGCCTGGGAAAAATAATGCAACTGTGTTACGTTTGATCGAGGAAACTTTAATGTCCTTGGGAGTTCTGCTCGTATATGGATCTACTCTACCGAGCAATCACCTATGTTTCGCGGAATATTGACATGAACGATGTGTTGCGTTCTGTAACAGAAGCGTGATTGGGTTTTTTTTTGTATTACGGCTGGTAGAAAAATATGGAATGAAATTTAGAAACTTTTGAAGTTATAATATTTATTTTTTGATTTTGGGAATGTTATGTTGAGAAATTTTGTATTTGTTAATTTGGGAAGTTAAGAAATTTTGTATTGATTAATTTGGGAAGTTGGAAATTTCATGTTTATAAGTTTGGAGATTCAAAAATTTGATATTTATGAATTTGAGAATTTACAAATTTGGGAATGTAGAAGATAATATTTATATTTTTGGGAATTTAGAAATTCAATGTGAGCGAGTTTAAGAATTCTCAATTCTCTAATTTCTCAATTCCTTATTTCCCAATACCTAATTTCCCCATTCCCCAATTCCTAATTTCCTAATTTCCTGGTTCCTTAATTTCCCAATTACCTAATTTCCCAATTCCCTAATATTCCACTTTCCTAATTTCCTAGTTCTCCAATTTCCCAAATCCTTAATTCCCCAATTCCTCAATTTTCTAATCCCCCAATTCTCTAATTTCCCAATTCCTCATATCCCAATTTCCTAATTTCCTGATTACGTAATTTCCCAAATCTCTAATTTCCCAATTACTTAGTTTCCCAATGTTCTACTTTTCCCAATTCCTAAATCCCCCATTTCCCTTATTTCTCAATTTCATAATTTCCCAGTTCTCCAATTTCCCAAATCTCTAATTCCCCAATTCCCAATTTCCTAATATCCCAATTCCCTAATTTCCCAGTTCTCTAATTTTCCAAATCCCTAATTCCCCAATTCCCTAATTTCCCAATTCCCTAATTTCCCAATTCCTTAATTTCCCAATTCCCTAATTCCCCACTTCCTTAATTCCCCAATTCTCTAATTTCCTAATATCCCAATTCCCTAATTTCCCAGTTCTCCAATTTCCCAAATCTCTAATTCCCCAATTCCCAATTTCCTAATATCCCAATTCCCTAATTTCCCAGTTCTCTAATTTTCCAAATCCCTAATTCCCCAATTCCCTAATTTCCCAATTCCTTAATTTCCCAATTCCCTAATTCCCCACTTCCTTAATTCCCCAATTCTCTAATTTCCTAATATCCCAATTCCCTAATTTCCCAGTTCTCCAAATTTCCAAATCCCTAATTCCCCAATGTCCCAATGCCCCAATTCCATAATGTCGTAATTCCTAATTTACAAATACCTTAATTTCCCAATTTCCTAATTTCCTAAATTTCTATCTATCGTTATTTTCTGAATTCCCCCAATTTCTATTCCCAACATTTTCCTAATTCCCCAAATTCCTATTTGCAACATTTACCAATTCCCACATTCCCGAATCAAGCTCCCAAATTTTTAAACGCTATTAGGTCACATTTAATATCGAAAGTTAACTCTGTTAGTGAAATCTAGGACACCCAGCCCAACCCACACAAAAATCCTAGTTACGCCAATGAACATTTCGTCGATTAGCAAGCGTACGGAATCGTATCAATCTCCGTGTGTCTGTACGTGTACGCGTGGAATTTTTGATGCAATTCATCAAGCTGGAAAAATACGGCAACCGGTATGGCAACAGGGAGTTTCAAACGACCCGTTTCGCGAAATGTAAACCGACATTAATAATCGCTTATCAACGTCAGACATTTCTTTTCCCTTCTATTTCTCTTTTTCTTTCGATTACAAACGAAAATGGCAAGAATGTCGTTGGTCATAATCTCGTATTATCCGTAGTTAAATAAACGGATTCAATATGGAGTATCTTTCTTCTTGAAATACAATAGTTTTTATAGTCCGACGTTTCATCATTCCCTGCACTTCGCTTGTATAATTAATGATTTTGAGACACTTTATCGGACGTCAAATTATACGGGCAATTATTCAGCGCATCAAAGGATATTATCTGTCAGATAAATTTTTTGCCGCAAGAAATGACATGTTTCTCTCTACATTTTTACATTCCGTAGATACTACCATTTCAAGAACATTAAAATAAAAACGACAAGTACTTTAGTACTTTTAATCGGTGCCGATTAAGCTGGTAATAATAACATTCAGACAACGCAATCGAAACGACCTATAAAACACAAACAATGTTAATCAGTTTTTTCAACGATTTTCTACGAGAACAGTTTGATACAATTTTCTTATCTGTTTTCGGTCTGACTTTCTAACTTGTGTCTAGTTCAGAAGTTCGTTCGCATTTTGCAGGATATGAAAAATTGGTAAATTCAACGAATGTACAATCGCTCGTGAAAGTATTCGCTGTTCGGTTGCATTCCAATGTGGTGATAAATCAAATGTATGTGTTCAGGTCGAATTAATGAAATACAGTAGACTTTCGTTATATTGCCACATGTGGACGAACCTTCATTAACATCAGGGTCTACCATTTTTGGGGAGATAGGGAGTTAGAAATCATTCGAATGGTCTTTTTTTTGGAAATAATAGCGAGAACTATTGATTAACTGTGGAGGTTAATTATTGATAAGTTGTAGAGATTAAATATTTATTAATTGTACAGATCAATTATTGGTTAATTGTAGAGATTAATTATTGATTAATTGTAGAGATTAATTATTGATTAATTATAGATATCAATTATTGATGAATTATTGATTAATTGTACAGATCAATTATATGACTTGTACAGATTAATTAATCATTTATCTCCACGATAAGACCGTAAATTAATTTGTACCAAGTGTTAAATAAAATAGAACATGGTACAAGTATTAAAAAATGACATAATTCATGAGTAGCCCTAATACTTTAGTTAAAATCTAATTTTTAAAACACAACTCTAACATGTAAATGAGCGTATTATTTATTAACACTCTGAGATGCAAACCAATACTTTTGTAAGATATTGTACTTTCATTCGATCAATTATATATTCACCGTCATTATCAATGAAACTTTATCATCCTACGAGTGATTTCTTAATTTCTTCCTTATAAAACAGTTCAAATTTCATTCAGAAACAAGTAAAATGAAGATAAATATACTGCTGAACTTTTGGACT
Source organism: Megachile rotundata (assembly GCF_050947335.1). Taxonomy (NCBI): domain Eukaryota; kingdom Metazoa; phylum Arthropoda; class Insecta; order Hymenoptera; family Megachilidae; genus Megachile; species Megachile rotundata. Next base: position 5,805,986 of record NC_134992.1, read on the forward strand.
TATCTGATAATTATTATTGTAATAGTTTTGTGTGAATACTCACAAATTATTGATAACATTTGCTCTTCTATCAAAGATAAATACAGAATTTATTTCTTCAGTTGCATTCTTGTTAAGTCTACACATTTTAGAAATGTAAAACAAGTATAAAATTATATAGAAGAAACTCTTTTTGTGGTATAATACGGTATATAATAAAACGATTATCAAAATATTTAATTTGTAAAATTTATGTTTTTTATCAGAAGATAGATTGGCAATTAAATTTCAGACCTTTTAACACGTTTTACTTCAAAATTGTTGAAGTCTAAAACTGATAAAAAAATTGATAAAAGGACAGATAAAAAGTAATACAAAATTAAACCTGATAAAAAAATTTGATCAAAAATTCGCACGAATGTAATAAAAAATTTTTGATTAAAATTCTGGTTATTTTTATTCAAGTCAGTTATTTGTTAAATTTGAGTGAAAAATTTTCTTGAAAAAAAAAATGGTGAAGGCCGCCAATTGATTCACTAACTTAATAAACTAAATACTTAAAGTTTAATAAATGGAAAAATGTATAACTTTCCAAAAAAGAATTTAAACTCAATAAAATAAAAAGTTGTAACAAAATAAATTAAAAAATTGTAATCCACTAAATTAAGAAACTGTAACTCGAGAAATAAAAAATGTGTAACTTAACAAAATAAAAATGTATAACTTAATAAACCTAAAAATTTCCCATATGGAAGCCTACTAAATATTTTCAATATGAGAATAAAACATGTATTATACAAGTATAAAATTCAACAAAGTATATTTTCTCAAAGTTTTCGAACAATACTCGATAAAATGATCACGAAAGAGTTAATTTGTATGCAAAGAACATCTATAGAAGTATTATGTACTGTTACACAGGCATAAGCTGAATGCGCTGTGTTTTATAAAATGTACAGACAAAAGTGGTTCCGTCGTGAAAGTTACGATTGTGTCTGTGTGTACTTAAGTGCTGCAGCAAGGTAAGTACCTGACGACGTGCAGGACGTCGTGTTGAATGAAACTTCGGGCACGTTGACTTATTTCGTGCAAAACATCACGTAGCATCAGGTAGGAAAAAAGGTGCATTATACTTCCTATCCCTTTTCTCTCAATGACTACTGTTACGCAGAATTACAACATGACCTATTTAAGCTCGATGCACACGAGCGACTTTTTTCTATGCGATATGATCCAGCTACGATCGCGTTTTTCTTTCCTTGGTTGAAACGAAGACACGTGATCGCAGCAAAATCACACGAGAAGTTGCTCGTGTGCATCGAGTGTATTATTATTCAGTCGTTAGCATATGTGTGGTTTTAGTGAGATGTGTAACTGATCTCTCCGATCAGACGTTTCGGATTATTCTGTTCAGTTATCGGACATGATCTACTGCTTCTTGTGATGTTAGTGAAACATATATGCTGATTGCATTAAACTGTTTTAATACTGTCAGGTTACTTTGGACCTTTTTCGAACAACTTTCAAATTTTGGGATAATAATTTGAAATTTTTGGATTTGGAATCAAATTCTCACTTGAGAATTTGGAATTCTGAAATTTGAAAGTCTGAGAATTTGGAATTTTGAGATTTGGAGGTTTGAGAATTTCAAAATTTAGGAATTTGGAATTTTGAGAATTTTAGAATTTGAGGATTTGGAATTTTGAGATTTCAAAAATTGAGAATTTGGAATTCTGATATTTGGAAGTTTGAGAATTTTGAAATTTGAGATTTCAAAAATTGAAAATTTGGAATTTTGAGATTTGGAAGTTTGAGAATCTCAAAATTTGAGAATTTGGAATTTTGAGAATTGTGAAATTTGGAAACTTGAGAATTTGGAATTTTGAGAATCTCAAAATTTGAAAATTTGGAATTTTGAGAATCTCAAAATTTGAAAATTTGGAATTTTGAGAATCTCAAAATTTGAGAATTTGGAATTTTGAGATTTGGAGGTTAGAAAATCTTAAAATTTGGGAATTTGAACTTTTGAAAATTTTAAAATTTTAGGACTTGGAATTTTGAGATTTCAAAAATTGAGAATTTGGAATTTGAGATTTGGAAACTTGAGAATTTGGAATTTTGAGACTTGGAAGTTTGAGAATCTCAATATTTGAGATTTTTGAAATTTGTGATTTGGAAACTTGAGAATTTGGAATTTTGAGATTTGGAAGTTTGAGAATCTCAGAATTTTGAGAATTTTGAAATTTGAGAATTTGGGGAATTTTGATTCTTAAGATTTAAAAATTTGAGATTTTGTAATTTGTAAGCATACCAATTTGAAAAACGTGGAAATTTTAAAATCTTAAAAAATTACTATTGGTGTTTTAGAAAGTTGCTGCTCATAAAAATATGACAAACCTTGCTCTAATGTATTCGAAAAGTCTTTTTATTCAAACATATTATCATTCATAAAATCCTCAATACCATTACAATTTTCTCACGTCGTTAACTAACGTATGACTTTGAAAATAGACACTTCATTCATTCATTACTATTAATTAAAAATAAAATACAAAAAAAAATTACTATGATAATGTTAAACTGCAATTCATGGTACACGATAAATATTACATACGAATGTACCGTACACTGGTGTTGATCTCTTGAATACATATGTATCCATTAAACGGCAACAGCATCATAAAAGACAACGACCGAGCTAGCATTAATTCAAAACAAGATCTGATTTGTTGCAACAAGGAAATCGCATGATTCATGAGTTGCACAAAACGAAGCGATACGATATTTCTGCAACTCTGATATACATGCTTGCAATACTACATATTTTATATTAATTATTGTAGCCGAGCTTGTACGATAGGAACAATATCAATCATGTTGGAGTAAATGATACGTCATATTTAAGTCGTATAAATTGAGATACATTCTATGATCAGATTTGATTTAATCTACATAATATGTGGATTGTCGATCACTGTAGAATTGAATAGAGGAAAGAAGTCATTTGATTTCTTGGTGAGAAATTTTCTGATTTAAAAATTTAGAAATTTAGAATTTGGATATTGAAGATTTGAAAAATTGAAGAATTGAAGAATTGAAAAATTGAAGAATTAAAAATTTGAGAATTGTAGATTGAAAAATTGAAAAATTGCAGAATGTAAGAATTGAAAAATTGAAAAACTGAAAAATTGAGAAATGGAAGAATTGAAAGATTGAAAAATTGAAAAATTGAGAAATGGAAGAATTGAAAGATTGAAAAATTGAGAAATTGAAGAATTGAAAGATTGAAAAATTGAAGAATTACAGAATTGAAAAATTGAAAATTTGAGAATTGTAGAATTGAAAAACTGAGGAATTGAAGAATTTAAGAAAAGAATTGAATTGAAGAAAAGAATTGAAGAATTTTGAGAAATTTAACAATTTGAAAATGTCGCTATTCACAAAACTGTATACTAAAGTATTTTTAAATTTTCCCCCTCCAGTCAAGAATATATCTCTATCAGTCTCTACGATACCATCTTCACTATCTCGACGATGCTATCGATTCATCGAACAATCGAAAGCAGTATCGATAGTCACACCTCTACAAAGTATACCGATGTACGTACCTACGTGTTAAACGCTTATGTAAACCGGATATAGCCACAGTCAGCCGTATCAGTGAAACACAAGTACGACAGTCAAAGGTCCCTGAATGAACGCACGTGCACGAAAAGGGCTGTGTTATCGGGAGACCTCGAGGGACACGAACAAATAAGGGACTGCCTTCTTAGCCTTGACCTAAATAACGCTTTAACCTTGCTACTACATTCGGTGCCGTGTACGTTCGCACGTAACCCACGAAACATGTGGTACATTCTTTTTTTTCCGTGGTTTCGTAAACCGGACACGTTGATGTATGCGTAAAGGGAGCATCGTCATCGCTTAGAACATTCATGAATCTGCTTCTTTCCAAAATAAAACGAAACTGTCCACAATATATTCCGGTTCTCCACTATGTGCTCTACTATCGTGTCCTAAGTGACTACGTCTTCTGCATCGATAAGTTATTTTGGAGAAGGTAAGATTTTAAGTTTTTAACAGCTTTGTAATATTTAGTATGCGGATACCGTGAGTTTCGATGTGATTACTGTTTTTGACGTTGGTATAAGAGACTGATTGTACACTTTTCAGATTTAGAAATTTTGAAAGATCTTAATTTTTACATTTTAGATTTTAAAGATTTACAAATTTTTTATTTTGAATTCTTGAATTAGTGGATTTCTAAATTTTTGAATTCTTAAATTGCTGAATTTCTAAAGTTTTTAGTCCAAGTTTCAAAATTTGTAAATTTATGAATTCCTAAACTTCTGAGTTTTCAAATTTTCGAATGACCAAATTTCAAATTACTCGATTCGCAAATTTCCAAATCCTCAATTCCCAAATTCCCAAATTTCTAAATTTCTAAATTCCCAAATTTCTAAATTTCTAAATTTCTAAATTTCTAAATTTCTAAATTTCTAAATTTCTAAATTTTCAAATTCTCAAACTCCCGAATTCCCAAATTCCTAAATTCCTAAATTTTAAATTTTCCAAGTTTCCAAATTTCTAAATTTCCAAACCCTCAATTTACAAATTCCCAAATTTTAAATTTTCCAAATTTCCAAACACCTAAATTCCCATTTTTTATTTTCAAATTTCCAAATCTTCAATTCCTAAATTTTCAAATTACTAATTTTCAAAATTTCCAAATGTCCAATTTCTAAATTTCCACTTTACATTTTCAAATTTCCAACTTTTCAGTCTTTTATATTTCCAAATTTTCAAACCTTCAATTCCTCATTTCCCAAGTTCCCAAATATCTAAATTTTCAAATTATTACCCTTGAGAATTCCTATATCTCAAATTCCTCAACACTTAAAATTTCCAAAGATTCTCAAATTGCCAAATTTCAATGTTTTTAAATTTTCAAATTCCTAAATTTCCAAAGATTCAAATTTTTTAATCTGAGAGTTCCTATAATTCCAATAGCATATACCATAAAGTATACTCGAAAGTATATAATAAAAAGTGTAATATGTTACATACATCATACTATACATTAATAATTAAGTCTGTTCGACTTATATAATCTTACATGATTTGAGTTCAGATCGACGTAAGTCAGTGTATATTCTAAGGAATATAATACATAAATAAAATATTGAATGTATCATTTCTAATGACACATTCCTCATCCTTATCATGTGATAAATGAGCTAACTTATCTACTCTCTGAATAAATCTTTCGCTCTAATTTTTCTTGGTGCTTCAAAAATAGAATTATTCAAAATTTGATATTTTCCAATAACCCAAACATAATTTTTCATATTCCAAAATAAAGGTATATTCCAAGGTATAAAATTTCTTGAAAATGTGACATTACTTGCCTTTACAATAGCAGATATAATTATTATCACAGAATATCTTACTAGGTTTTGACATTAGCTCGTCCGTTTCTAAATAAGTGTACTTGAATAGAAGTATCATTCAATAGATGTTTGCAAGTACGAAGTCAGACAAGAAGCATCTTTTCTTTGGAAATGCATCATCAGATTTTCCATATTCAATATTGACATCGATAATTATCAATAACCATTGTGCACCATCGAATCACCTTGAAGTAGACAATTGATAACGTACGTAATGGGCTAAGCGTTTTGTTTTAACGTTAGAGCAGCCAGACAGTGACTCTAGTGTAATCAGTTAAATATTATCTTTTTCGATTTCCGTGTCGCCATTCTGCGACAGATATTTGCACGTGCGCATCGAATGCGTAACGCGCCATTCTTACATAGGATAAACTACAAATATAATTTGCTACTGCACCTACATGATTTCTTTATTAATTAAAATTTAAAATCAATCGTTTATTTCTCATTTTATCATGAACTTGTTATTTTTAGATAATTCGATGTATTTAGCAGCATTGGACGATACGAGATATAAGATAAAGTGCAACTTCAACAGGAGAAACTCGATGCTGTACACGTTACGTGCAACTTGTCACGTTCCCCAGATAAGGGACAAAATTCGCCAAAAATAGGTGTATCTTAGTAATCTATAACTCATTGATCTTGATTAGGATAAATGAAAAATAAGTGGATCTTTATACAACTGTTTAAGAATGACGGAAACACTTGTCACGCAATTCTGTGGAATGTTCGTACTTCGTACTATTCGATTACAGCAGAATCACCTCGTTATATCGCCACACATTATATAGTCATACGTTGATTCACCAAGTGTTGGTCCTTCGTGCGTTAAATATTGCCACGCTATTGTACTACGCGTTAAATATCACCACGCGTTATATGATCACATGTTATATAGCCATGCGTTATATAGCCATACATTAATTCGTCAAGAGTTGCTCCTTCATGCGTTACATATCGCCACGCTATTATAATACGCGTTGAATATTACCACGCGTTATATAACCACGTGTTATATAGCCACGCGTTACATAGCCATACGTTAATTCGTCAAGAGTTGTTCCTTCGTGCGTTACATATCGCCACGCTATTATAATACGCGTTGAATATTACCACGCGTTATATAACCACGTGTTATATAGCCACGCGTTATATAGCCATACGTTAATTCGTTAAGAGTTGCTCCTTCGTGCGTTACATATCGCCACGCTATTATAATACGCGTTGAATATTACCACGCGTTATATAACCACGTGTTATATAGCCACGCGTTATGTAACCATGTGTTATATAGCCACGCGTTATATAACCATACGTTAATTCGCCAAGTGTTGCTCCTTCGTGCGTTAAATATTGCCACGCTATTATACTACTTGTATATTATACCACGTATTATACTACGCGTTAAATATTGTCACGCGTTATATATCGCCATGCGTTATATTGCCATGCGTTATATAGTCACGCGTTAAATCACCAGATTCTGAGCTTATACGCGTCAAACATCACACGTTGAATGTCAAAGCGTTCGACACCATTATAAGTTATAATCACGCGTTAAATATAATCTCATGTTATATAACCGCGCGTTATATAGCCACGAGTTACGTACAATCACGTATTATATAATCATGCGTTAAATCTCCACGCGTTAAATATCGTTACCTACTGATATCGTTAGATATCGTTAACCTAACCTAATCGTCACGCGTTATATAGCCGCGTATTATATCGCCACGCGTAACGCACGAAAATTCACGAAGATTGCCGAGAGTCATACGTCGCTAACAAAAGAACTTCGTCAAGTCTCCGCTCGCACAATTTCCTCTGCGGTAATATAACTAGAGTCTGCTGTATTGTAAAAAGCACGTATATCATATCAATTTTAGGTTTAAACCTTGATGAATATAAATCAGCAAATCCTCTTCAAACTTCCGTTGCAAATCCTTGTTGCAAATATACCTATATACATTATACAGTTCTTGTATCTTGCAAAGCATAAGTGAACTGCGTATTATTAAAATCATTCGAAATATTTATTGGCTTTTCTAGTTAAATTTTTTTTTTTTAACTGAAATGATGTTACTGATTTATAATATTAAACATAATTTTCTTTGTAAATTTTCAGAGAAAGCATTTGTTTACAACTATTTCTATCAGATATCTTTTAGTTTCATCGAAAACTATTCACTGACATTTTCAATATATTCAAACTGACTGGTTGTCAGAGAAGCATCTTATTGATTTCTGCGTATTACGCTATTACGCAATAAATGATTGATTTCAAAACGATACAACGCGGTACTAAAAATATTTTCGTGTATCTTTTTGAAACTGAATGTGTATGTATACAAGATAATAGGAGATTAAAATCTGTTAGTATGCAATATTATTAATAAAACATATAGCACATGTATTGAAAGTCACTTTTGACTGCAAAGAAGGCAAAAAATGCTCCATAATTTTGAACAAGGGTGTACAAACCTCTGGGTTCATTAAATACAATTGTACAAATAGGAAATACATGCAAAGTTCATTAATACGTTCACTGTTCCGTGTAAAATACGAAAAACGTTAGGAGAGGATTGTATAAGATTAAACGATCGATAGTACCAAAGAAATCTGCCAAAGGAGTATTAAGAATGACGTAGTTCATATTTCTTATAGATTAGTCATTGAGAATGTCTTCTCTTCGATCCAATTTATTTATAACGTAGTGTTCGTGTATCTGAAACTACGACGGAAAACGAACCTAGCTAATCCTCTAAATCGACTTTACAAGTTCCGCGAAATTAATTACTCGAAATCAACTTATTTCTCGAGTCACGAGCTACGATTGATCGTCTTTGATCAACGGTAACATTTTATTTAAAAAAATAAATACAGTCTGCACTTTACTTACTTCAACGGTTTATACAGGCTTACGAATAAAAAGGTTGTATTAAAGTATATTTCATACTTGAAAAGTTATATTAAAGTATGCTTTATACTTGAAGAGTTATATTAAAGTACATTTTATGAATTATTGATTACACTATTACATTATACGCACACGTCCATACTGAATAAAATTTATTTCCACTGACGAATATATTTATTTAAATTTTAAATATTATGAAGCATGTATAAGTGTGTACAGTAACATTATTACACTTTATTATATCTTTAATATAATAAAAAATTAATACTGATTAGAAGACAAAATAATAATAAATTTTTTATTTCGATCATTTGCAGCTTTACAGGTAATTCTAATTTAAAACACCATGACAAATTTTGGAAAAATATATTGATATAACAATAGAGAAATTGTACTTTAACACAGTTATCAGAAAAAGAAAATGGAGGACGACAACGACAATAATAATTATTGTTTAGAAAAACTACAGTACCAAGTAAGCACAAAAAAGAAATTGAATTCATATAAGAATTCACAACTGTCCCTTTAATTCACTTTATTAAAAAATAAGATAAAAACAGATATTACGCAATCTAGAAGGAAGAGGAAACAAGGGGAAAAACGTTCAACTAAATAAGACAATAGATATTGCATGACGGGTTCGGGGAAAACCATTCGGTTGAAGTTATTGTACACGTCTTATAGAAACACGACTTACAAAAGAAACCCGCGTTTATGTACTTCATATCCGGAAAATATGTTTCTGCCAAATGAGTCACCGATTGAGGACGTAGAAATGTTTAAATGGTCTGCTGCGTAATTTGCAATCAACCAGTTGTATCTGATTCAAAATTAGTCACGACGTATTTTTTTATATAATTTAGATTCCTATTAAAAATAAATTGAGTGCTAAAAAATGAAGCTGAATAACCTATTTGAGATAAATCACACGATTATTGGTTAATTTGTTATTCAAAATATGGTTCAAGTAAAACTTTGTTTCAAGGATATATCGTGAATGGAAATATCGTCAAGATGGAACCTTTCAGATTTTTCGACCTTTAGTTTTGGTATTATTTGTTTTCATTTGGCTAAGTGCAGACATTCGGATGCGAATTCATTGACCGTAAGCTTCCGAAGGTCGTTCAAGGTCGTTTGCGATTCTTTAAATTATACCTTTGCTGAATAAATCATATAACTCGTAATGACTGGCGAATTTGAGTAACGAAAATAACTTCCTGGATGATGGAATGAGAGACGAAGTTGAGTTCTCTTTTCAAGTTAAGGATTTGAAGAAATAGAAATTTGAATATTTTAGAATTTGGGAAATTGAGAAATTTGAGAATTTAAAAAATTTAAGCAACATGGAAATATGGTGATTTGAGAAATTTGTGAAATTTGGGAATTTGAGAAATTTGGAAATTTGAGAAATAGGGAAAATTTAAGAAATTTGTGAAATTTAAAAAATTTCAGTTTGAAAAATTTGAGAATTTAAGAATTTGGAAATGCGGAAACACAGTAATCTAAGAATTTATAAACTTGTTATATTTTACAAAAATCTTACATATATGAGTAAAAACTCACACATATAAGGATTTAATTTTCTTGAAGGAACAGTTTCAAAATACATCATACATAAAACAAGGAAAACCGCATAGTTACGCTAAAATCTGGAACATAAAAAACAGAAAACCACGTATATTGGTTTGTATTGTAAACCACAGAAATTTTCACGTAGTCGGAATTGTACTATAATATTTATCATGTGTATTGAATTATGCGATAAGTTCGTAGCACGTTTCGCTCATATTCTTCGCGATATACGTACACAACTATTTATACAACGTTCAAATATATGTAACATTTATCTTTTATTATAATTTAATACATGTGTTTAGTGTAGTATAATATGATATACTTGTACATTTGGTTTAGTATAATTTAATATGTGTACTCGTTCCACTTTATCAACTAAATCTATAAATTTCAAAACAAAATTTCTCTTGCTTTTCTTCAATTTTCCATTAATAATTTTGACTGTTTTTATAGATATTGTCTACAGATCGTTTACATTTCACAATACTTAGAGGCAAAATAAAAAGAATGAACAAAAAACTAAAAAAGTAACCAAAATGGAACCTTTGAACATCCATATGAAAAATGGCGCGAACTTCGAAGGCGACCTAACCTCATTAAACATAAGTAAGGAATCATTTTATTCAAAATAACCTAAATACTATAAAATACGTCAAAAAAATAAATTCCATTCGTTAACTCTGTTGATATAACTATTCAGTTAATAAATAGTTGAGCCTTTTAATTTATCTATTTGTGTATTAAAAATGTTCGCCCCTCAAAAATATAAACGTTCCTAATACTGCTTTATCTAGAAAGAAATAAAGGATCAGTTTAAGATTATGAAATGCTTGTTTGTAAACCTTTCCCAGAAATTTCACTTTATCATCATCCGACTACGATAAATATCACTGTAACTCTAGTGGAATTTCATTTTTCCCTACTTATCTGAACAACTTCAGAAAAATATGTTCGCAGCATTAATTGTACTTACTTCCTGATTACAACATAAACTCTCGGCACTTATCCATAAGCGTAGTACAATACTGTGCAAAATTTCTAAAATAAAATACACACTTGAAAACAAACCATAAAACAAAGAATTCAGAAAATACCGGGAATTGAGATAACGCATTCTACGATAAAGAATAATCTCAAATTATTGAATTATAACTGACTGATTCGTTGGAATTATGTGTTTCCTGGAATACTACAAAAATGATACGCTTATATGTTTTTATGCACACAGTATTTCATAAAATAGATTACGTTTGAATTTGCCGCTATTACCGAGCAATATGGCGTGAAGAATTGGTTGAGGTAAACAGTACAAAATTTCCTGTGAATATAAATATATTTCTCAAATTCCCAAATTCGAAAATTTCTGAATCACTAAATTTCCAAAATTTCAAGTCTACATTTACCAAATCTGCAAATTTCTTTATTTTTAAATTTGTTAATCTTGGAATTTGTAAATTTCATAAATTTCTGAGTTTTCGAATTTCCAAATTCCGATTTCCTAAATTCCCAAATCCCTAAATCCCCAAATTTCCAAATCCCTACTTCCTAAATTCCCAAATTCTTAAATCCCCAAATTCCCAAAGTCCCAACAATCTAAACTTCCAAATCTCTAAAATTCTATATTTCAAAAACTTTTAAATTTAAAAAAGAGTCACTTTATTCCACTATATCGCCACTGACCCTCTAGGCTCTTACTATACTGATAAACATTTTATGAACATACCAAACTATAATAAAACTACAATGAAATAAATGATTTTCAAGCATGAAAACCTTTACAGAGTAACCTACATATCACAAGAAAAGAATCTCGTATTATGATAAACGGCTAGCCATGTGTCTGCGCAAGAAAATACCGTAAAACATCGTACAACGACGATCACAATTTCAAATCGTGCGGAAGGTGTTTTGAATCGATCGGAAAGTCAACAAGAGATCGGTAAATACCCTCGAAGAGGAATGACATCATTCCCAGACGATTGGCATACGCTCTCGTTCGCCGAGCTTAACTGTGTGCACAAATGCATATGTATATTGCACGTCGTCGATTCTTTCACCTTCATGAAGGTTACAGAACGAGATATGGTCGGCCATTTGCAAGGATTTAATCAAAGCACAGCCATTGTTGCAATACGATAGACAAATTGTTGCACCGAAGAAAATTTTGAAATCAATTCTTAAATGGGTAATTTATGTCAACCCTCGCGTATCGAATGCTGAGTTTTGACCGAATATGTATTTATATTTGTTTTTCTACGAACAAGTACTTTGTTATATGTAAGTATTAATGGGGTCAGATTTGTCCATGTCGAAGTTAAATATACACATTCTCAACGAAGAAATTATATAACGATCTTCATATGTTATACAGGGATATTTGTCGCTCTGTAACGTGAAGACCACCTTAACGAATATGTACAAATAAAAACGATAAAACAGAACATAATATACATAATGTAACATACATTATGTATATCACATCTGGAATGTGCTTGGAAGTTAAATATATTTAAACGTAGAAAAACGTGTTCTATATTTTGTATGCAATTGCAATATTGTTATAGGTTAATACGATTCGTATTTGCCTGCCGCGTACATCTTTTAAAGGAGTACAACGCAAAATGGCGGCATCTACAATGGCGACAGCAATTACTAGTTTACCTAGAAAAATTGATCGAGTACCTTATTTGGTTCAAAATATTTTTTTATATTCAATAGACAAACTAGTTTATAGAAAATTACATGAATATATCTTTGAAGTAACAAAGCTTCAGAAATCATGAAGTTTTTCTCAGAATAAAGTAATTTTCATGAAAACGAATGCTTTTATGTCACCGTTTTATTACTAATGCTTGCTTTACTATTTTTATTTAATTATCATTTTAGAGTTTTTCAAATAGAACTTTTTTAGCTGCAGAATTACTTAAAAATAAAAATCTTATTGATTTTTTCAATTTAATGTAATAGAAATGTTGCTACACATTCCACAGCAAATTTTGATATACTTAACAATTATTTGCATTCTCCTTTAAATAATTTTATTTTATTCTAGTTTATTAATATTTTCTATTTGTTTATAAGTATTAAAATATATAATCTCAATTTTCTGATAAATTTACTGTATAGTTTCAGAAGAAGAAACAATTTTTCATACGAATTTGAGCACCTTGTTTCCTTTCTAACTCAAGTTTCTGTAATTCGAAAACTTGTGTAAAAATATAATTTTGTTCATTTCCTTCTGTCCTACTGCGAATACCAGTGCATATCTAAATATAAACTTACTTCGACTCAAATTACATATTTACCATGCATGTATAGATGCGTTGTTTTACCTGTAATTCGAATTCAGAGAAGTCTGACTTCTGCAAGTCGAATGTTTACCGGTATAAGCCAACGTTTTATCACCGTTGTATTTACGACGCAAAGTAATCGGTCTACATACAAGGTAATTCTAACAATTGGGTCGAACTATAAAGGTCTCACAAACTTTAGGTACATGACCTATTTTTCAAAACGATAAGTTTTTGTTAACCACACCTTTTCAAAATCTTGAAGTTCTACAATTTTTAGTTATTAACAAAATTTTAAAGATCTCAGTCTCAGAATTCAAAGTTTTATAATTCAAAAGACTCATTCAGAATTCTACAATTTGTAAGTACTGAGAACTCTAAGATTTCAAAATTGCAGTGTACATACCAGAATTCTAAAAACTCCAAAATCTTAAATTGTAAGATTTCAAAATTTCAAATACCAAATCCCAAAGTTTAAAAATTCTCAAAACTCGAACGTAAATACCAAGATCCCAAAGTCAAATTTTAAAAGTCCAGATTCGTAAAATTCTAAGATTCCAACATTCCAACAAAACCACAAAGTTCTAAAACTCCAAAGTCCCTAGATTCTGAAATTTCAAAATTCTTATTAAATTATTATTATTCCAAAATTCTTATTATTTCCAAATTTCAAAGTATCCAAACCGTAAAGGTTCAAAATTCACTAAATTCTAAAACTCGAATGTCCTAAAATTTTAAGATATCAAAATTCCAAATTACCAAAGCCTCAAAATTTTAAAAATTTAAAAACTTGAACGTCCTAACATTCTAACGTAGATACCAAAGTCCAAAAATTGCAAAATCCAAAATTTGCAAAATTCTAACCTATCAAATTTCTAAAATTCTAAAATTTTAAAATTCCAAAATTCTATAATTCTAAAATCCCAAAATTCCAGTTCCAAAATTCTAAAGTTCTAAAATTCCAAAGTTTCAAAATTCTAAAATTCCAAAATTCCAAAATCCCAAAATTCAAAAATCCCAAAATCCCAAAATTCTAAAGTTTCAAAATTCCAAAATGCCAAAGTTCCAAAATTCGGAAGTTCCAAAATTCCAAAATTCCAAAATTCCAAAATCCCAAAATTCCAAAATTCCAAAATCCCAAAATCCCAAAGTTCAAAAATTCTAAAGTTCTAAAATTCCAAAGTACCAAAATTCCAAAGTTACAAAATTCCAAAATTCCAAAATTCTAAAGTCAAAATTTGAAATATCGAAAAATCCAAAATTCTACAACATACTACCTCCCCTATAACAAATTAGAAGAGGCCGCGAATATGCACTTCATATCGATTACGAATAATTGTGCGCAAAGATAAGATTACGCAATTTTGTTTAGGATCGATAAACTTCGAACATAAATGTTCGATTTCGCACGTGCAAATTTATCTTTTTTTGCGAATACTTAACCGCTTAGCCGCAAAGACTGCTCAATGTATTTGGTTTCGAGGTTATTGAAAATATTTTCTCTGCCGATGTTTTTTACGACTCTTACTATTTCACCTTTGACTGTCACATTTATCTTGCATATATTAGTCGACCAGTTTGAAGGACTTTCTTTTCGCTCGTTTTGATAAAATTATCATACTTTAAGGACGATTTAACTTAACTGTTACAAAAAAAAAATTGTCGTTGCAACACATAGTATGTATATTGGTTATACAATATAATTAGGTTGAAATAATTTGTCTCACCTCAAGACGTTTACTGATTTATTCATTTTTTGCTATTCTATTACACGCTCATAATTGGAGACGTCTCGTAACTCTGTAACTAATGGTCTTCCTACTCGTGTTCAGCAACGAGCATTCTAGACTTCCCTAGGGAGATTGGTAATACATGGGAAAGAAAATTCATCGTGCGTTTTGATACCCGAATGTCACTAATATAGAAGAATGCAAATAGATTTTTGATGTTTTTCACGAATTTTAAAACTCAATAATTCAGAAATTTTCAAATTTCTAAATTCTTAAATATCGAACTTCCTAAATTCAAAAATTTCCAAATTCCTAATTTCTCAAATTGACATATTTCAAAATCTGAAAAACTCAAATTTCCAAATTTAAATTCCTAAATCCAAAAATTTCTATAATATCAATTTGCAAATTCGAAAATTCGAAAATTTTCATATTCACAAACTTTTGATGTCCAGACATTCACATTTCCAAATCTCAAATTCTCCAAATCTTTAAATTTCTAAATCTTCAAATCTCCAAATCTTCAAATCTCCAAATCTCCAAATCTCCAAATCTCCAAATCTCCAAATCTCCAAATCTCCAAATCTCCAAATCTCCAAATCTCCAAATCTCCAAATCTCCAAATCTCCAAATCTCTAAATCTCTAAATCCCCAAATCTCCAAATCTCCAAACCTCTAAATCTCTAAATCTCAAATTCTAAGATCCAAAATTTCCAAGTCCCAAATTCTCAAATTTTCAAATTCCAAAAACCCAGATTTCCAAATTTTCAAATTTCTGAATTCCCAATTTTGTACTTACCAAATATACAAATATTTGAACAAAAAACATTTACATTTTCCACTTATAAATTTATTTAATCTATGTACGACGTATGCGCATATTAAATATTCATAATATCTCATCTTATCTATTCATCTTAATTTAAAACAATAAATCAACCTTTCACAAGTTATTGCGTTTGCAATTCCTTACGAAAAGAAAGCTACTCATCGTTGCTCTAGGGCAGGGTAAAAACTCGGAAGAACAACGATATTTCATGCGCGAATATACATTTCCTTTTTATTGTAGTAGATTTATCATTGATGAGTCAGAGTTCGGCGCAAGTACACGTATTTTAAGAGTACAGCAACCATGTCTGTACAATCTTGATACTGCTATATACTGGTTTCATTCAACCATGCACGACTAAAATAAATGCTACTCGTTGCAAATGTATCATTTTGTCCACAGATTCGGCAAAACGAAATTTATTGGAGATCTCGTGAATGCGTAGGTACGTGAAACAGAAATGATCAGTTGTTCACGTGTTAAAAAAAAACAGTGTAAAGATATCTAATAATTTCCCTCTTAATAGTTTCCTACTCAATAATTTCATACGCGATAATTTCCCGCTTGATATACTTCTTCAAAGTATATTTCTTAAACTTCTCCTAGTTGTCAATAAACTTTACTGTCAATTTGTATTATAAATATTCAATTTACGAAAATACATATAAATGCATTTAATTAAATTTGATTAAAATTTGAGAATTTTCGAAATTAAAAATTTGTAAAATCCATGCGTTTAAATTTGAAAATTTGGAAACTCCCATCTTTCTAAATTGACAAAATCCTACTTATATTGAATATATTTCTGAACTTATAGTTTTAGAAATGACTAAATTTGTAAATCTGTAATTTTCCAAACGATCAAATTTTAAAATAAAAAATTTCAAAATTAAAAAATTTGAATAAATCCTTTTTTGCTTATTAACACTCTACAATATTGCTTTTAAAGCAATATCGTGATTGTGCATATCATTTTTTGTTTATTTCACTTCTTTTGTTTTCCCTTGACCATCACCAAGTCTGTTTACAAAAGATGCGTCCTATCACCAAGGCGAATACGCATTATACTCCCGTTGGTTCTTTAAAAACAAAGAAAAAGGTGTGTAAGAAACTATGAGCGGCAATATAATGAATGGTGTTGATCTACTTTTATTAATTACACATTTAAATTGGCGCGAGACAATAAAGAAAATTCAAGCTGTAGTGACTTTTTTTTTTGCTGACTATAAATGAAATAACAGACAGACCGCACGATATATTCAGTTTAAAAATATACGTTCAGTTGTTTGTCTGGAAGAAATGTTATTGAAAAATTCAATACTTTTTTATGAATAGTTAGCCACAGTTCGTTATATTTATTTTTTTTATTATTTCCATTCTCTTTAATAAAATTACGAATTTTAATTATTTGGAAGTTCAATGTCGAAGGCGATGAATTAAATCACATCCGGCTTTTTTGATGATCCGACATAAAATATTGTGCGCGCATATATTAAGTAAATTGAAAAAATTTTGGGATTTAGAAATTGGAGAGTTCAAAAATTAGAAAAGTTAGACTTCAGAAATTTATAAAGGTAAAAATTAAGAAAAACGCAAATGTTAGATTCAGAAGTTTAGAAATTTTTAAATTAGAATGTAAAAATGTATAACTTCAGAAATGTCCAAATTTCTAATATGAGACACACGCTACAAACAAAGCCACGTTTACTCTGATTCTCAGACGGTTACGCCAATGTACACCATATGCGGAAGTCTAATGATTACATTCCAGAGTAGATCGATCATACGTGAAAACTTCATAGTTCTACAAAAATTAAAGGTTATATATAAATGATGCACAGATTTATTTAATATTATCTTCCCAAATTAATGATATTGTTACACTGATTTCACATGGAACCAATTTGTTCATCGTGTGCGTAAATGCGAAACAAGCCCGCATGGTACTAAAACGAATAACAAGATAGATTCGATAACACTTAATTTCATTAAAACCCAATAAAGATAATCTTAAAACACCGATCATAAAAACAAATTCAACTCTTTCCCATTAAATTTTTGCGACTTTCTAAAACTTCGTATGCAACTGTGTTTACATTGAGGGGATAAACACTCTTGTTTCCGGCAAAAATCGTTTCAATTGTTTTACGCTTGAATTTCGCTAAGAACGAGGACCAACGTTCAGTGTAAACGCACTATAAGGTGAACACGTAATCATACAATATGAAAGCTTACACAAGTTAGTCAGGTGCGACTAACCACAGAAACGTCTTTTTTTAGCTTTCTCGGCGACGTCTCATTTCACTAAACCGATTTCGAATCTGTTTAACAGAGACAAGATCGAGACGTATCATCGGAAAAAACATATTACTAACCGTTTATTTTCTGGGATGGAAGACGAAAGGGAGAGTTAGTGAAAGACAAGGAGAAAGAGATAACATGGAACGAGTCAGCCGCACGGCGTACGTGACCGACTGCACTTCGCGGTTCCCGCTCTCCCGTTTCGATTCGTTCGTTTGGCGCGCGAGCTACTCGAAAGATCGTTGCAATTTCGGGATCCTGACCTTCTCTGCCCACCATTCATCCCCCACCATTGCTCGTCGACCGCCTACGAGATTAAACATCGATGCGGACGTGGCGATATAACTTTCCACCGACGGAAAACAATCCTATTATTCGTCATCGAAGTTTTATGACAAACCAGGAAATGTAGCAGGCCTGTACTGACTAACTCGATTATGATAAACAGGGACGATGATGCTTAAAAGTTCTAAACATTTAATAAATTTTGACATTCGTACGTATATCCAACTCTAAACATATGACGGAAAATAAAAATGTACTTTTTGAAACCGCGCATTAAAATTTCAGAACTGTAAGGCATTGAGACTTTGCAAGTTCGAGTCTGCGTTTGCAAAGTTTGAGACTGCAATTTTTGAATATTAGAATTTCGGATATTGCTGAAATCTTCAAACTATAAAATTTTGGTTTACCCGAAACTTTTGGACTTTAGAACTTTTTAAATTTGAAACTTTGGAATCTAGGAATTAAGAGACTTAGATACCATTTCAAAAAATATAAATCCATAGTAAATCTAGTAAAGCAAAATTTCACCTTTATACTTTAACCACGTGTTCGTTCTACTCATTGGTTGAGCCTGCCCTGATGACAGACATCGCGGAAGCGAGAGATCGCTTTTTCTCGATCGATTGTACAAACAAAACTCGTATCGCAAATTATTACTGCATTCTTCGAGCAGTATTCAATTATATTCAAACGGTATTTTCCATATTATTGCAAAACTGTTTGATATTTTCAATTAACGAATGTTGTCAACAGCGTCTATTTTATAATTTTTATAAATCAAGCTGAGACAATACTGATATTTATTTAATGTTTTCTGACACATACAAACACTACTATATGTACGATATTCACAGCAATATAATTTTCTAGCTGTCTTGGAAGAAAGTAGTGTTCTCAATATATATGAAAAATCTATAATTTATTACGATTTTTATCGATATACTTTAAGCATACGCGATTGAACTTTGATTAACGTAATTTAAAATTCGATGTGCTGATTCGTATTTAGCTGTCTAATTTTACACCTGATATTTGATATCACGAACCGCCGTATTCGAAAAAGTTTTCTTGCCAAACTTTGTAAAAAATTAATTAATCACTATTCGAATATGCGTCCGACAATCGATTTTTACGCATAATCGTTATACATTTACTTATTGCTTTAAATAGACTAAAAAAGTGAAACTTGTTTAATAAAATATTTTGAATGTTTTCAAAACTACATGAGTTATAGTGCATGCTTAAAATAAACAACGAAAAGTTTACAGCAACATTGAAACGTTAATTAATAAGATACTAAAACATATCTTTAATGAATATACATGTTTACTTTTCATCTAATTAACATAAACAAACTTTGACAAACTCTAACACAGAATAAATAAATATCAATATAAAAAGCTTTTGTAGTTATAAAAATATATTTTTGCTTACCTTTGTTCTCCCATTAATTGTGTAGTTCCCCATCTTTCCATTGTTACACATTTTATTTGCCCTCATAATGATGGCATCCACTTGGGATATAAGCATTCCAATATTTTGACATTGTTTTTCTTTGCCATCTAACCACGTTATTTGATCACCACGAATTGTTTTCAAGTCATTTGCACCTGCTTTATTAGAAACTAACTGTCCATCTTTAAATAACCCTGCACTATACATATTTAAAACTTCATTTAACACTGCAAGACCTTTTTCTGTTCCTAGAAAATTGTCTACCACACACATGCCATATTCGTCCATGTCTCTAATCACGTTTCTACACATTTCATCTAGCAACTCTTCAAGATTATTCTTGTTCTTATGAAGGAAAGGTGGTAACAGTTCTTCGTCACGAGTGAAACAAACTTCTGGGAAGTTTTTCATACCGTTGTGATGTTGCGTAGGCATATCTAGTTCATTGTCTTGTAAATTATTGAGTATTCTTGAACTTTCTACGGCAGGATTCAACAATTCAGCTCTGGCTCCTAGGATTGTGTCCTCAGAACTTCCTTCATACGTAATTGGAGAAGTCCATCCATCCACACTGTTTGTTCGAGTACCTTTTGTTTTTGTACCACTTGATTTCCTCTTAGGATTTTGACATTCCTTATTCTGTGACAGTTCCTTTACTTTTTCTGATCGTTTATTTATTCCTGAAAATAGAGTAATATATACATATTACATAATGACCAAATGATAAAAAAATAGAAAAATTACTATGCGGTATCTTCTTTTTAAACATTACCACTTTAAATAATAAACAAGTAACAAACTATTAAACAATAAAGGACCAATCATTTTACTTTCATCCCTTCACCTGACTAATAATATAGTTCAAAAACTAAACTTTTGACAAAGCCAACTAGGAATGTATACAATAAAAGAAATCACTATTTTAACTAAAAAATAAAGGACTATCTTTCAACGAATCATATAAATAATCAAAACATTTGTTTTTTACTGAATGTTTATAAAATTGAAAACATTTAAACGAAATTGCAAACCAAACTCCAAACTATAGCACATACCACCAGGATATTTTGTGTTACGATGTACTTCTGGAAGGGCATCCGATCCCCGCGTTGTTTCTGACACTGATTCTTCGTTTAGGTTAGAAACCACTGGTGTATTTGAAAACTGTATGTTTCTGAGGGAGGAATGATCTTTGCTGGACTCCAGAATTGAATTTTTATTAGCCGTCAAAACTGAATCTGGCGCGATCGATCGTATAGAATGAGTCGTACAAAATTCTTTGTGACGTTTCCAATCCCGCCTCTGGTGTTCTTTGGTGCAATAGAAGACGGCCTTGCACCGTGAACACCTTAACAGCTTGTCAGTCCTATTACAGACTACGCAGACCACCGTTGCACCTATTTGAACATCACCGCCGGGTGTCTGCGCACGACTGACTGTCGGTCCGGACATGTTTCGTCGTTTATTTCGCGGCCACGAGTGTCGACGACATTTCTCCAATGCGGGAAGTCACACACGCACTCGATCTGCGTACGGTACTACCGTGCTATCGGGACACCGCAGTGCTTATACGTATGATTCGCTTGGTTTACATGTTACATATATGTTATCGAATCTGCAAAACACCTATTGGCGCAATGGTGATTAGAAAAAATACCGATTCTTAATGTTCTATAGTGCAATGCTTACGCATAATCACGTATACGTGTACTCATGCATCGGTACAATCAGATTATACTGCATTCAGGTCTTTCTTTAAAAATTCATTTAAAAGTTAGGTATACATTCGCTATTTTGCCCGTTCACCGTCCTTAAGATAGCGCCACTTTATAGCCAACTTTTTTCACAAGAGAATAATTTGATCAATCGTACCCTTTGATATGACAAGAGTCTCAGGGCGCTTAAATTCATTTTGTATAAAACGAACAGTTTTCCTCAATCGTTTTTATGTATATTCAAGGAAATTTTAGTCCTGTGTCTTCAAAATTAATAGAACTACAACATTTTTGCACATTAATGATGACTGACTGATCTAAATTCATATCAATAATATTTTCTTTTTTGACAAATTTGTAAAGACCGGTGCAGAAACAAAGACAGACAGTGACGCTTCTTTGATTTTATATAAAAAAGTTTAATTATGACCTTGAATGTAAAAACGATTTATTATTAGCCAACGCAGGAGTCAAGATAATGTTTTTAAGATATTATATGAATATTAAATCAGTAATGAAAGATACTATTAAAATATTTTTTTTCTATATTTAAATGTTTTATGTAAAAGGGTTTGAAGCTATAATTCAAATTAAATGTACTTATTATATAATTTCAATTGTAACAATAAAATTAGACAAAGGAAATATAAAACTTTTAAATACTATAGACAATTTTATTATAATTTTACTATGTATCAAAAATGTTTGTGCATGCAACAGTACAATTCTACAATGTATAAAAACAATATTAGATTATATGTGTGTTATCTGTGAGTATTCATGTTTGAAAAAATATATTTTTCAATTACTGAAAATGAATTATATTAAATATTATTAAAAAGAGGCTACAAATGTTGTAGTTTTATGATACATTAGAACTGTAAATAAACAAGTATAACGCACAACAAAAGTAGTTGACTTATATGTAATAAATATACAATGCAATGAATGTTCTACATTTATAGTAGAATAATTGTCGAAACGTTCAATGACAGAAATTCTTGGAAATACTTATTTACAGCTTATTTTCTGAGATGTTCATATTTTTGTACAGTATTCATAAATGCGGTGCTGTATACCATATATTTTTTCTTAACAATATTAACAGTGCATACAAATGTATGCTTTCAAATGGAAACTACATGTTTCCATAGCAACAGCTTTTGCACTTTGTCACAACATTATATACTGTGTACATTGAATAGTAAAATAGTATAGTAAACATTTTGTGAAACAAAGAATTGTTAAAAGTTTGTAAATAAAAAGCTGTTACTCCTACAACATGAGTACTTTTATACAAAATATTCAGATTAAGGATGGAGAATATACAAAAACAATTTATACGATGGTAGATTGTATATTCATATATAGTTTGTATTATTATTTCATTATTTAATATATTGACTGTTATGGGTGTGTCAGTGATTTAGTTTATATTAATTACAAAAGATGTAAAATAACATATTTTACAGATTAAGGAACAACGGTACATAGAAACAATAAAAGTTTTACTTGCACTTTTAGATATATATCCTACTGTATGTATGATTATGTTAAAATAATTTATGATACTGTCAATAAATACTTTATATATGTTATACAAATATAATAAATTATTTTACAGTCCAGACCCTGCTTGTCTCTTCTCGCTCACTGTTATTTTTATACTCAAGATTTTATAGCTTCTGCACAGTGCTATGAAAAATTAGTTCAATTGTGTCCAGATGAAAGTATATACAAGTTATATCATGCTCAATCTTTGCATCAAGCATGTATGTATCAGGAAGCTTGGACTATATGTTCAAATATTATTAACCAAAGTAATCTAGAATTTAAAGTAAAAAAGCTGCAAGCAGCAATAAAATATGGTCAAGATGATATGGTTGCTGCAAAAAATCTTGTTGATCAATGTCCAGATGATGACGTTGATACAGAAATTAATTTAGGATGTCTTTTATACAAGGTATGACTAATGAAAATAAATAATGCTTGCAGAGTTAATCTGATATTTGTTTTTTTTTAGGAAGAGCAGTATGAACAAGCTTTGAAAAAGTTTGCAAATGCATTACAAATTGCAGGTTTTAAACCACATTTATCATATAACGTTGCACTTTGTTATTTTAAATTAAAGGAATATGCAGCATCCTTAAAACATATTGGTAAATATATTATGATCAATAACAAAATCTTGTAATTTAATAATAATTTCTAATTTAACAATACTATCTTAAATTCGTGTTAGCTGACATAATCGAACAAGGAATAAGAGAACATCCAGAATTAGGAGTTGGCATGACAACAGAAGGTATAGAAGTACGCAGTGTTGGTAATACTTTAACGCTTCATGAAACAGCTTTAACAGAGGCATTCAATTTAAAAGCAGCAATAGAATATCAACTGCAAAATCGTAATTATATCAAACAAATTTTAGTTACAATTATTTCAACTAGTACCATGATGCATCTGATATATGAATTTTTTTCATTGTATTTAGTTGAAGCAGCAAAAGAAGCATTAACAGATATGCCTCCCAGATCTGAAGAAGAGCTTGACGCTGTTACTTTGCATAATCAAGCCTTAATAAATATGGACACAAAGCCAAGCGAAGGATTTGAAAAACTTTCGTTTTTATTACAACAAAATCCATTCCCACCTGAAACTTTTGCAAACTTATTATTGTTATATTGCAAATACCAATACTATGATTTAGCTGCAGATGTACTTGCTGAAAATGTACACTTGACTTACAAATATTTAACATCAGTAAGTATGGTTTTTATTATCATAATTTTATACACTGTAAATACATTTTTGCGTAAATATGAATTTCACTGTTACAAAACTTTTAATGATATTATAAAATTATGAAAACAGGATGAAACGTAATTTGCAATTGTACTGCATTTATATAATTTCTCAATCACTGGAGTGTTTACTTTTTGAGCGTTTAGACTTTTTAGAATGTTTGTCTATGCTTTCTGAATGTTTTCGTTTATGAGCTTTCACATCATGACTAGAAAAATCTTCATTATGACTTTCATTGCTGGAAGTATCATTATACTTCTTTCTTTTTCTTTTTTGATCTTTAGAGTATTTCTTCTTTTTCTTTTTAACTACTTCTTTTCTGTCAGAATCACTATCATCTGTATTTTGTTTAAGTTTTTTAACTTTCTTTTTCTTTTTTCTTTTCTCTTTGTGTTTCTTCTCTTTTTTAGTCATATCAGTTTGTGGTTGAACAGTAGGTTCTTCTTCTTCAATCTCTGGGATTAATTCATATTTCTTTCCATCAGGAGACATGAAGCAATCCTTAGATAAATGACCAGCAGTTCCACATTTAGTACATGTAGTATTAAGGACTGCTTCTAAATGTATAGCTTTACGTTCATATTTTTCTACAGTCTTCCTCTTTTGCATGTCCCTCTGTAGTTCTACTCCATTAGGATCTAAATCTGTACCACTTCCTTGATTCACATATTTCATGGACAATCCTATTTTACCATCATCCCCGATTGAAATAATTTTGCACCATACTCGTTCTCCTTTTTGCAAAATCTCTGCAACATTGTCGACATGAGCAGAGCTTACCTAATAAGTTTATATAAAATATTTATATTAAAAGACACACGCAAAAGTAATTTATTATGAATACACCATTCTAATACCTGTGATTTATGAATCAATCCCTGGACTGAACAGCCTGGAATTCTAATAAAAGCTCCATAATTTTGCACTGACGCAATTTCTCCAAGAAATATTTGATTTAACTTACAGTTTGCCATGTTTATAAAACTGAATAAAATGACTTTTCTGTTAGTAAAATATACAACTACTATACTTGCACGGAAACAGTAGCATAAATTGATGGGACGCGTATTCAAAGGTTAAGATTACCAACAACGCTCAGGACCGTAGCAAGCGCAAGATAATAAGGAGAGGGCGAATAATAAAAATAAAAAATATGTATTTGAATTGAAAAACTGACGATGTTAATGTTTATTCTACAACTAATGTTTATTTTACAGTATTTATATGATTTTTTGGACGCATTAATTACGCAACAAACTTCACCAGAAGAGGCGTATCGCAAATTTGATGATCTTGGCAATAAGCATATGGAAATATTGCGAAAAGCTACAAAAAGAGTACAAGAAGCGAGATTAAATCATGATGATAGTGCTGTTAAAAAAGCAGTTAACGATTATGAAGAGGCCTTAGAGAGATACATACCAGTTTTAATGGCACAAGCTAAAATTTACTGGGATCTTGGGAATTACGTGCAAGTTGAAAAAATTTTTAGAAAAAGCGTAGAATTCTGTAACGAACATGATATATGGAAGCTAAACGTAGCTCATACCCTTTTCATGCAAGAAAATAAATTTAAAGAAGCAACAGGATTTTACGAACCAATTGTTCGAAAAAAATACGATAATGTTAGTCGCTATTTTATTTCATTTAAATCTGAATATTTTTGATAATCTATTAAAATTTCAGATTTTAGACGTAAGTGCTATAGTACTCGCTAATTTATGCGTTAGTTACATTATGACGTCTCAAAATGCCGAAGCTGAAGGATTAATGAAAAAAATAGAAAAGGAAGAGCAAGCAGTCTCGCGAGAAGATCAGGATAAAAAATTATTTCATTTGTGTATTGTAAATTTAGTAATTGGAACATTGTATTGTTCCAAAGGGAATTATGAATTTGGTATATCTAGAGTAATGAAGAGTTTGGAACCCTATAATAAAAAGTTGGGGACCGACACTTGGTTTTACGCGAAAAGATGTTTCCTATCTCTTTTAGAACAACTAGCCAAACAGTTGGTGGTTTTAAAAGATACTACATTACAAGAATGTATACAATTTTTGGAACATTGTGAAGGTATATTCCTTTTTTATTATAATTTTCTTATAATTACTAAAGTATTTTATATAATAGTTTATGTTATAGTTTACGGAAGAGACGTGATGACAGTAGTAGAGCAACTCTTTGACATACAGGATGTGTATAACATCACCCCCCAAGGAAAACAAACAGTTGTATATGAAGCGCGTTACTTAAAGGCTTTATTTTTAAAATTACAAATGTCTTAAATGTATATACAGCAGCGTGTATTACAGCATTGAGTATTTACTGTATAGGTTCATATAACAGAAAAAGTTATTAACAAAAATTTATTGATAACAAGTGCTACAATATTAACTTTTGCTCGGGCCCCGCGAAATTTAGTGGGGGTTCTGTATGTAGGTATATAAGCACATAAGTTACTATTTCTATTGAATTTGTACAAAAGGACGCCATCTCGTGAGAGAAAATAAATACATACATACATACATACAATTTGTACAAAATAATTGAAAGAAAAGTAATGTTTAGTATTGTAAAGAAATTGCTTTTTGAGACCCATAAAATGCAATTTCAATAAACTATGAATATAAAGCTTCAAACTCAGTGTAAAGTCATTTCTTTAACCTAATCAAATCTTCCTAAAAGAATTTACGATCTTCGGTAAAACGTTTTATTATATGAAAAGAATCCAAATTTTTGTTTTGGTAGTTCCGCGCTTAAGTGTTAGATGACACAAGAGGTATCTTCCGACAGCGCATGCAAAAATATAAATTTTAGGTTTTCAAAGTGCTTTTAATTTTTTAAATTAATTACTTTATATTAAACTATTATCTTTTATGTCTCTTTTACATATTAAATTACTATGGTACTTCCCTTAGCAAATACAAACCTGAATGTAGTATTCATTTATAAAAAGAAATAACTTACATAAATGTAATATACAGATAGAATAATGCCATTGTAGTTCCAAGAAATTCCTTCTTAAAGTTCGCGAAGCGAATAATAAAATAGCTTATTTTGAAAAGTAAACATTTACTTACGAATATCTTATTATTTATCAATTTCAAAAATACCAAAACACTTAGACGCCATTTCCCCTAGTAACTAGATTTGCATCCGATTGTACCCAGTTCAAGTAAAAATGGTGGTCGACATGGAATTGCAGGAAGCAAAGGATTACGTTCTTCAACTTATGAAGGATAAGGATAAAATTGAATCAGATTTAAAAGCTTTGAAAGAGATTTTAGATACTGTACGTGTTTTAATATGTTCTAGATTTACATAGAATGTTTGTGTAATCGTACTATTGATAATATATCGTGTCATATATTTCGTAAACAGAGTGATTTGCTAAATTTTTGATATTAGTTTAAATATAATTTGAATTGCAGAATCATGTCGGCATGGATGATCAGCTGGTGGACTCTGAAGGGTATCCACGAACTGATATTGATGTTTATCAAGTCAGGCATACAAGACATAAGATAATATGTGTGTTTCATTATTGCGCAATTATTTTGGCGTTAAATTTGAATAACTTAAACTCATTAGTACATTGTTAAGTGATTAGGTCTCAGAAATGATCATAAAGCATTGATGAATAAGATAGAAGAAGGTTTGCACAAAGTACATGCACTAGCAGGAAATCAAGTGGAGAGTTCTCCTGCGAGTACAAGTAATGCTGAAGAAAATACAAAATGTGAACCCTTTCTGAGAGTAAATCTGGTATCTGCAGGTTCTCCAGCTGAGATAGCAGTGAGAAATATACATATTTTAAATTCTTATAGTATTTAAAAAATTATGAGTTATATAATTTAAAAATTGAATCTTTACAGGGAATTCAAGTTGAAGACCTAATATTAGAATTTGGTTCTATTGATTGTCAAAATTTTAAATCATTAAAAGATATTGGGACCTTGGTACAAAATAGTAGATACAAGACTATTAATGTAAAAATTAAACGTGGATCTAATGTTATAGTCTTAGCTTTAATTCCACGTCCTTGGCTTGGCAACGGCCTTCTAGGCTGCAATGTAATACCCATAGAGGCAGTTGAAAGATAAAATACTTGTAATTATAATTTATTTTTGTGTATACATTAAACAATAAAACAATATTTGTACATAATAATATTTACAATTATATTTATAATATACTTACTTTATTATCTAATGATTTGTTATTTAATGATTTAATGTAAATGAAATTTTATGGTATAATCCTAAGATGTATTAAATGTTCAGACCTTGAAATTCAATACACATAATCTATTGGTACAAGTTCATTCTTGGGTATTTAAAGGCACAGAGTTAATTCAGGCTCAGACATCTCTCAGGAAGTAATAGCAAAGGAACACAGAAGCAGGATGCATCTCCCACTGATTGTAAGTTATAACTTATAGGATTACACTGTTCCTACATTTTTAGAAATCTTTACTCATATCAATTTTTCAGGCAATATTAAGTTTAGTCATTTCTATATCTCAAGTTTCAAGTGAAGTTAATAGTTATGAGTACTCTGACCAATATCCATGGCCACTTGTTTATACCATATATCCATTTTACAATTCTGAAACATTTCTTGAAGTATGGAGAACTGCTAAAACTGTTGACATTTCTACTGATATAGTAACTGCAGCTCCAAATGACCAAGAGCAAACAGTTTTATATACTAATGATGTCCATAATAACAATACAAATTTGAACTTCCAAAATAATTTACCTTATTATGTGAATGAGATAAAAAATGCAAATGAAGGACAAACATCTAAAAACAGACAGCGACTTTCTAATTATGTAAGTAATCATAAGTTTTAGTCTTAACTGGAATTTGTGACATGGTATTTTATACCACAAATTTGACGGGTATAAAATACCACGTCACAACTTTGAATTATTACTTATAAAATATACATTCCAATGTTACAGAGAAATAGACATAAAGATACAAATGTTCAGAACGAATAAGTGGCCAATGTGTGGAATTCAAACGGAATAATGATCTACAGGGACTGTTTACTTATGGCAAAATATAGTTAAGGTCTAGAATTGTTATACTGCGAACTGAATTATCAAACTTACGCTTGTAGCAAATAGCATTAAAATATTTTATGATTAAAATGAGCTTATAGAAAGCATTAAAATAGCATACATAAAAATTGAGGTTATTTTTATTTCTATACTCTTATTTAAATTTGTTTGTAATTTCTGAAGATGTTATTAACAAATTTCTACAGTATATCAAACAACACAAATCAACTCTAACACACTGTATTAAAACTAGAAACTAGTAACATTGTCTAATATCACAGTTAATTTGTTATTTTATAACCTTTCAAACTCGTAAATAATTTTTTAAATATACGATTCAAGTATTTGAATGTATTCACTGTTGTTTAATTGCATTTTTTACGGTAGTTGTATTTGTTTTAATTAATATTACGGGCTAATGACCATGGCAATCGACGCCCTCGATAATAAACAATACAACAACAATTAATATTGACTCTACTGTCACAGTGCTTGTATACAAACGATTAGTCTGCGTCATATAAGCGGCTTATCTTTATAATAAAATGAATTTCATATTTGTTAATTTGGCAACTTATCGTTAGATGACACCACAACACTATTTTGAGAACACAATGTTGATATAAAACTAAAAATATTAAAAATGTGACATACAATATTATTGGCGCAGCACATTTATTACATTTTAATGTTATGATATTCTCTTCTATTATAATATAAATAAAATATTTTTAGCATCTTAGTTAAGAATATAAACTTTAAAAGAAAAGATCATATATATGTTCAGAGCTGTTTTTAAAAAAGTGGTACATTTTTATTAAGTGATGTAGACTATGATCATCTTTGGTTTTAGGAGGTGGTAGAAATAATGATTTTAGTAATTTAATAACACAGAAATTAAGTCATTTAAAGCAGTATTATTATGTTATCTGCCTGTAATTTAATAAAAAAAAAATACTATTTATTTTAATTGATATAAAAATTGAATAAATATTTTCCTTTAAAAACTTTAAAAAAGTACGTGTCGTAAAGTAAGTATTTAATTTAAATATAATTATTTAATAAATGACAATGTGAAACATCTGTTTTGAAATGACAAGATCATGATGAGAGTGGGAGACACTGCAATGAATGACGAGGTATGACGACGTGGAGAATGAATTGTTTTCAATTTTCGTTCTACAAATAGCCGGGTCTTAACCGTAAACAATAGAATTTTGAGTAATATTTCAAGTATTTTAATAAACAACTTTGGATATTTAATTGAGAAAACATGAATTATAGTTCAAGTGCCCGAAGAGGTGAGTTTTTTATTCTGTGAATGTATTATATCATCTCATCTTTTTCAATTGTAACCAGTAGCCTATATTTGATATTTCTGATTATTAGTATTATTATAAACAATTATAATGATTTAGAATAATCTTTCCTGCGTGAATATATATTAAAGCAATGTAAAACGAAATGAAATATCACATAGAGGTTATGGTTTGAAGCCATATTTCAGTAACAGCTCTTAAAATAGACTTGTATTTGTATTCTGTCATATGAATTTTACAATTTCGTACTGATTTACCAAAATGATAAATATGCTTAATAGGTAAACCTAAAAGGTTAGTGGATCCCTCTAATGTTTTCATTCCACAAAACACGTACATGCCAAAACAACAGGTAAAAGATAATAAAAGTACATAATATGCAAATAAGGTATACAATTTACAACATTACTTTTAAAACTATTTGTATAGGTTCCAACAATTAATGGTATGGTTCCTGAGTATGGCTTTAATGTACCAGAACAACAGCCACCATCAT
The DNA here is from genome assembly GCF_050947335.1 of Megachile rotundata. NCBI lineage: Eukaryota > Metazoa > Arthropoda > Insecta > Hymenoptera > Megachilidae > Megachile > Megachile rotundata. Next base: position 5,837,205 of record NC_134992.1, read on the forward strand.
ATGGCTTTAATACGGCACCAATGCAAAATTCACCATATCTTCCTAACGAAGGCCATGGAGAGCAATATTTATCACCAGAATTTGCAACACAGATATTGGCACAGCCAGTAGTTACAAACATGGCTGTACAATATGGAAGTGCTTTAGTTGGAACGGGCAAACAACAATTTGAAAGATTTGTGCCAGTTACAGCTCTTAAATATTATTTTGCGGTTGATACAAATTATGTTTTTACAAAATTAGCTTTATTATTTTTTCCATTTGTCCATAAAGTAAGTACTTTAGTTTTAATATGCAATTATCTGATTGTTTTAAAATCAATATAATTAATTGAAATTTTTAACAGGACTGGTCTGTGAAGTACGAACAAGATGTACCATTGCAACCACGTTATGAGAAAAATGCACCAGACATGTATATTCCAACAATGGCGTTTTTAACATACATAGTTATGGCTGGATTAGTTTTAGGGACTCAGGAACGTTTTAGTCCAGAACAGTTAGGCATATTGGCTAGTTCTGCTCTTGCGTGGGGAATCATAGAATTACTAGTGCACACAGTGAGTCACTACATAATGAGTCTTGATACAAGTCTTTCAACATTAGATTTATTGGCTTACTGCGGTTATAAGTATGTCGGTATTAATGCAGCTCTTCTGGTTTCGCTATTGTTCCGAAAATTTGGTTATTACGTGATACTGCTGTACTTCAGTGCATCTTTAGCATTTTTCCTTATGCGATCGTTAAAGTTAAGGGTTATTCCACAGAATCATGGCTCGTATACCGCTTCTGATAACAAAAGGAGACTCTATTTTATACTATTTGTAGCGGGCATTCAGCCTATATTAATGTGGTGGTTATCGTATCACTTACTTTAATCAACGATCAATGTAAAGCGATTGGAAAAAAATGTTACAATAAAACGAAATGTGTATATTTATTTGATTAATCATGTCACTTGGCATTTTTGTAATAAAAAAATCTTCAGCAAAAATCATTTGTTAAATAATCCTATTACGTTTCTATAGTATGTTTACTTGCAGTATAAATTGTAAATATAAATTAATTGAATGAGATATATCAATTTTGACATTGCACTAACTGTTGCTATACCTAATTCATAACATAAATACTAGAGGGCGCTAAAAATTTGTGAGGTCCCTTACTTCCACGATACCATAGGTATAAGAAATAGTTTTGTTGCTTTAAATTAGGAACTGAATTCGTTAATGGATAACATTAAATTTAAAACTGAGAAAAGGCGAGATTATGTTACATCGAAAAGAAAACTTCATTGTTAATATTTTTAATATCATTTATTATTGACAATTAATGAAAAAGCAAACGATTATTTAGACATATTATGCATTGAGTTAGATAAAACACATTTAATTATGATAACATTGTAAATATGTTTGATAAAATAAAAGTAAAAAAAAGTTTTAGTTATTAATTCTTTTTTAATATTAACTTTAGTTGATCAATATTTACACTTCTCCTAATAGAAGTATAAACATATACATTTGCTAAAGTTATGTTACATTTATTTTATTAAAACAAGTTATTACGAAACTATCGATTTTTAATTTCATCTAATCTAAAAACAGAAATGTGTATGAATTTAATTAACTGAAATGGACCTGTTCTCTTGAGGCCACGTAATAATATTACGCATGGGGCCTGCAAAAGTACAGATGCGGTCCTATAAACGAGAATAAATTACAAAGTATACTCGAAGAGTATGTTATCAACTGTACTGTTTCGTTCGCTTCTGCAACGTTCGATATCATTCGAATAAAACTCTACTTCATCGAACTTATTTTACTTAAACTAGTATAATAAATAATTAATTAATCGTTAACCATTTACTTATTATTCAAATTATATCTTATTTCGATCACTTGTAATTTATGAGAAGGATTTTATTTCGTATCCGTTATTTGTGTTTTTCCAACATTTTCCGCTATTGATGTCATACAATAGCTGCATTTCATTCTAGTTCGCAAGTGTGAGACAGCTACCAGAATTTATAAACTTTCCAATTATTTTTTAAATACATTCATATTATACTTAAATTAAAAATTCGAGTACATATTGAAATATTCAAAGATTTGAAACTCGAGCATTTTAATATTAGAACATTTGAGTTTCGAATATTCGTCTATTGAAAGATTTCGCAGTTGTTAATACGTAATTCGCGCTCAATTGTCCAAGTTCTCCGAACGGTGTCTTCGTGCTTTTCCGTGTTTCTTCGTCGGCCCACGAAGGTGTCGCTCGCACGGCGCCACGAGCGGCTAACTCAGTCAGTCAGCCGCGAGCCGCGGTGAACAGAAGGTGTGGTGATTGTTTCTGTGGGTTGACGGGCCAAAAATGGCGGAGCGTACGAAGACGACAGCCCCGGCCACCCGGCCCGTTCCCATGAAGCTGTTTGCCACTTGGGAAGTAGATCGCACAGCACCTAACTGCATACCCAGGTAATCAATAAACAGCCTTTCATTTTCGGCCGGTTTTCGTGTTTCGTGCGTTGTTCGCGTTGTTACTCTGTGTCACAGTGGACGCCAGACACTCAGCGGGCATTCACACGCCCTTTTTTCCAGGATTACTCGTATTTTTCTGCTCGCACCCTTGGCTCAAGGGTGCCCGTTGTCGTGTATCGTTTTAACCTCGTGTCAGGTTTACTTGTTTCTTTTATAACATACACATCGTAGCTTATTTGAACTGCGTGTGTCTGATCTCGACTGCGTGGCGCGCTCCGTCTATCGTAGGATGCTAGCTGTCAGTCCGTCGTGACAGATCACCAAATGCGAATCGTATCTCGATTTATATTCCAGTAGCGTTATCACGTTGCCGGTGGTGCTCTTCGATCGGCATCGATCTAATTCAGACGACGATTGTCTCTCGGCTATTTTTTTGTTATGTTTTTCGCAATGACAGTTGAATGCAATGGAAGTAAATACAACCGAATTAAGTGGCAGATAAAATGAGAATTAAGTTTCATCTGTGTCCAGTGTGTCACGATAGTGCAGTCTTCCGGTGTCCAGATGGTTACGAATAAATGAAACAAACGAGAAGTCAAACACTGAGTCGATTGTGCGTGCACGTTAGGTTAGAATTCGACTCGTAATTTTTATTTCAGTGTCCCATGAATGTCACAGCTTTGTTTTGTTTGGGCATATTCGGCCGATCGCGGTCTATATATTTCGTGATGTAATTATTACGACGAATCACTTTCCTGCGTTAAAGGACAATGAATATTCAAACGCGGACAGAAATTTTACCCGCGGAAAAAAGTTGTCGGTTTCACTTTGACGATGCATCACGCATAATCATTCTACGCTTTCACGAATTGTCATCGTAACATTCTTTTCTTATTTCATTTATTTCAACGCGAAACTTTCGAAAAAATGTCATTCTAAATTGATTGTTTCCCTAGTATTGCAAAACATATGCAACTGTATTTTTAATAAAGTAAGACTAAATTTTTTAATAAGACTTCGTTGAAAGAGTATAATTTAGGAATTGGAAATAATAGGAGACTTAAAATTAAATTTGAATTATCGCTACCTTCAACTTCTCCTAGTTAATGAGTTATTAAATTTCTTTCATATCTTGAAGCTGAAATAAATGAGTTATTAAATTTCTTTCATATCTTGAAGCTGAAATAAAGACGTTTAAAATATTCTTAACAAAGTCTAATTTAGTTAGCAAAGTCTGCAAATCGACTTTCCACTCTATTGTTTGGACGAGTTCATTTTCATCAGCTTTTTGCCGCTGTAAAATAATTAGATTTAATTGGCAGCGATATTATACACAAAACGTGCGATTTGTGGTAGTTATTTTTGAAAATCAATTTTCATTTAGTTCCGCGTGAACGTTCATACCGCGTGGTGTTGAAATTTTAATTAAACAGCATTTCAGTGGAACAGCTTTATTTGAAAGCAGTAGAGTAGTGTTTGCAGTGCATAGGACATTCAATTTGCAAATAAAATCTGTCATTTTGATTCGAAAGTTCGACAATTAAGAACCTTTCAATAAAATGAATAAATACTTAACTTTGTTTGGAATCAATGTTTTGAAATTGAAAGTAAAGTATTAAATTCCTTAGAATTTTTACAGTAACTTTTGTATAACCATTGTCAAATATAGCAATCTAATGCGTAATCGTGCAACGTACGGCAATATAACGAATTTCTATCCGACATGCAATTCTAATGTATCTCTAATGTATGTGACGTGGAGAAATAATAACGCTAATACACCACTTAGCAATAATAATACATGGCAATATAGCGTGTAGAAATATTAACGCATGGTAATACTAAAAATAACACGTAGGAATATTCAGGCGCTGCGATATAATGCATGACAATTATTAGCGCGTAAAGATGTTAGGACACGGCGATATAAGGCGTGGTGATATTAGCGCGCGATGTTATGACGCGTACAGATATTAGCGTGCTGCAATATAACGCGTAGAAATATTGGTGCGTGGCGATATAACACACAGGGATATTACGTACGGCGATATAACGCGTAGAGATAGCTACGTAGAGCGATATAACGCGTGAAAATATCTACGTGCGGTGGTATAACGCGTGGCGATATAACGCGAGGAAATAGCTACTTACGGCGATATAACGCATGGAGATAGCTAATTACGGCGATATAACGCGTGGCGATATAATGCGTGGAGATAGCTACGTACGGCGATATAATGTGTAGAGATAGCTATGTACGGTGATATAATGCGTGGAGATAGCTACGTACGGCGATATAACGCATGGAGATAGCTACTTACGGCGATATAACGCGTGGCGATATAATGCGTGGAGATAGCTACGTACGGCGATATAACGCGCGGAGATAACTACGCGCGGCGATATAACTCGTCGAGATAGCAACGTACGGCGATATAACGCGTGGAGATAACTACGTGTGGCAATTTAACGCGTAGAGATATCTACGTGCGGCAATATAACTCGTAGAGGCATCTACGCGCGGCAATATAACTCGTAGCGGTATCTACGCGCGGCAATATAAGGCATAGTGTTATCAGCGCGCGGCAGTGTAACGCATGGACAGATAAAACTCCGCGGTGATATAACGAGTAGTTGTATAACTCGTAACAGTGTATCACGTGGTAATATAATGTGCGATCAAACAACACATGGCGATTTATTGTTACATCATTTCTTTGTAATCAAGCAGTTTGTTTATAATAATTTGTACTTTCTTCTCACATCAGAATGATTGTTCCTATTCCATGTTATAGATAACTGTTACATCACGTAAGAGTATTATTTATCTCGTTTGTTTCATTATTTCGATATACTAGAGGAAGTTTATATAATAGTTATAGAGCCGTATCAATAAATTGTTTTTTTACGTATAATTTTATTATTTTTATAAACTGTAATACGTTACATCCAGCTATAATGGTAACGCATCGAGCGATTTCGATAACGTTTGCATTTTTGCATCGTTATTTATTCTATAAAATTATATACGTTAGAGAAAATTCGGAGCACAAATCCTTTCAATAAAATATTTGAAGTTATAAATTAATCTATAAATCACTTTCTAAAATTAAAGCTTTCCGATTTCACTTTAAATAAATTTTGTTTAGCTACGAAAAGAAACTTGGCTTATATGTAGACGCTTAAAAATATCGCGGTGAGTCTTGTAGAAAGCGTTCGTTCTTTCTTTATTTCAATTGTCAGTATAATCGTTCACATACATCTAACATGCTTGTAATTTAATTGCGCAACATACGTTTATACATGTAAGCCCTTCGCGATAAAGGTGTTCTTATTGCGTATCAATCACTTTATCATATTGCTTGTAACGCAATTCCTCAAGACGTAATTTATATCTGCGTAATTCCATCGGAGTTCATTCTTTCATTCTGATTAACACTTTGAGCAACGTGTCACAGTATTTGGGTGACGCATGAATTTTCTGCAGGAACTCATTAAAATGATCTCATTTTACTTAATTACAACTAATCGTATCAAGTAGCCTTAACTTAAAATAACTTCACGAAGGTGCGTATGACAGAAAAAATTAATGTTATAAATCCGATAAGCTTATCACTATCTGATGATTATACGTTATTATATTAAATAATAAAAGTATTAACACGTTTGGGTAAATTTGAAATGAAAGAAATTCGAGTTTATAATAATTTGTAGTAATATTAAGTAATTTTTGTTTCAGAAATGACAAAATAAATGAAGACAATTTTATTTTATTATACTCGTAAAAAAGTCATATTTGTTTTTGTTTTACCTTAATAAAAGTTTTATTAAAAGTGTTTATCAACACACATAAACAACTCGTTATTCGGTCTATCTTGTATTTTCATCCAAAATTATCAAACCTGTTATCCTGTTTCCTTATAAAGGGATTTCGAAGGGTTCGATAGATTCGAAGGAAACATATTTTGCAGCAAAACTCGGTATTGAACCCAATTCGATGTATCGGATTGATAACGTTTTTGTTTTTCAAGACAGATAACAAATATTGTGTTTTCGAACATATCCGTATCTCGATCCTTTTATTTGCAAGGGAGGTAGGATGTTTTCGTGTATCCAGTTTATTCAAATAACGCATCTATTATTTCGAAATCATTCAATCATATTGATCGACCGTGTTTACCGTAGCCTACGTTTCTCGAAAAAGAAAGAATTGATTTTCACGAGTTGCTTTCAGCGTCTGCGAACGTAATGTATTAAGCATTGAGCAGAATATTTTCTCTCAGAATGCTCGCTAATGCAGCTGTTGATAATATCTATAGAAACGCCTGAATGATTCATGACAAAGAAATTTCGTTTGATAAAAAAAAGATGAGTAGCAGTTTTATAATAATGAGGAAAAGTTCGTTCGAAAGGTAAGATCATAAGGAACCAAATACTTTAACGTATTATTGTTATTATTAATTTAATTTTAAATTCTATGAAATAAGACTGTGTGAACAAAATTTGCTATTTGTAATAATTAGTTATTAGCAGTTTGCAAGTTGAAGTAAGTCTATTTAAAGTTTTACTGGTTTTAACAATTTAGCTACTGATAAATATAATAGCGTTTATTGAGTTTCTTAAGTAAGGCATTTTGGAACTCTTTAATAAGAATAAATACTAAAATATTTTCTATTTGAGAAGTTTGTAAAAATTATGTAATATCGGACATCTTAAATATTTCATAAAATTGTGACAAAAAATTGTAACCATAAAAGATAAAAAATTTTCCATAATTCTATCAAGTATGAAATTGAGCAATTTATTTTGTGAAAGAACCAAAAATCAACTAAATTAATTGTAAGTCCTAAAAATAAACCAAATTAGTTTCAAATTCCAAAAATCAATTAAGCAAAATAATTTTAAGTCCTAAAACTCAACTTAAGAATTAAAGTTAAGCAAACTAATTTTAAGTCCTAAAACTCAACTTAAGAATTAAAGTTAAGCAAACTAATTTTAAGTCCTAAAAATCAACTTAAGGACTAAAAATTAAGCAAACTAATTTCAAGTCCTAAAAGTCAATTAAATCCAAAAATCAGCTAAAAGATCAAGAATAATTCTCGAGATACGCCATAAATAATTAATAATTGCAGAAAATCGCGTGGTCAACGTTGTAATTGTAACAGAGGTGTTCGTTTCAATCCGCACGCAAATCTTCATTGTTTTAATTATCGTTGCAAATTGGCCGAGGTCAAAAGGCCGCAATTATCATCAACGTAGTAAATTACCGATACAAAGTTCCATTAACGTTTCGTAAGACATACGGAGCATTATGGCTCATTTACGTGGATGTTCGTTACGTTGTACGTGGTCCACCTGTTGGTCTCCAACAGATGCCGGAGTTCGACTTCAAACCAGTTAAATGAAACGATGAAACTTACTTGCATTTGTTGTTCGATTGTCCGCTAAATCCTTGGGGTTTTCGAAGAACGAAATACCAGATGGACGTCTTCATGAATGTTTCGCGAAATCGTGCGATTGATTTTCACCGTGATTCGTGAAATATTTATTACGCATGGGGCGCTGCAAGAGTGATGTTAGAAAATAGCCGATTTTCGATTGTAAATTTCTAAGGATAAATTCTGGGAAAACGTTTTATGTTAATCTTTGTTTAAATGGATGTTTTCAGGTTATTTTATCTAAGCATTTTTGAAAAGTGGTGAGTACAAGTTTTGAAGCTTGGAAGTTTAGGAATTTAGAAATATTAGAGGTTAAGAGTTTAAGGGTTTTTGCATTAGAAATTTAGAGATTGTTATAATTGGAAAGTGGTGATTTGTAAATAATGAAAATGTAGAAATTAGAAATTTGTTTCTGAATATATGAGTTTCAAATTTACTAATTTTTGTAGATGTGAACTTCAAATTTTCAAAAATTTCAATATAGAAATGCCGACATTTGGAAGATTTGGAAATATAGAAATTCCACATATGCATATTTTTACGTTCTATAATTTTCAAATGTAAAATTTTATATTTTCAAACTTAGAAATTTTATATTTTCAAGTTTAGAAGTATAGAATTTTTGTATTATAGAAATATCGAATTATTAAGTTCGCACATCTGTAAATGTAGTATGGAAATTTGGAAGTACAGAAGTTTCAAATTTTCGAATTTATAAATCTAGAAATTTGGCATTTTTGGTAGAGTAGAAATTAAATTCAGAAATATTGAATTCTGTAGTTTCCAAAGAACTTCAAGAATTTCAATTTTAATTTTGCTTGTGAAATTAAAAAATGTTGAACAAATATCATAAAATTTCATTTGAGAAAGGTTTAATTACTGATATGAATTTTATGTTATTTATAAATTTCTTTGTGCTTTCCCCGGCACCTAGTATTTGTATTATATTTGAGCTCAATAAGATATCTATGTACTAAATCGAACCTTTATCTTCTTCTTATCAAGTTTCTCAACAACCATTTCGCAGGTAGAATGATATCTGAAGAAGACAATGATAACCACAAATTACTTGAGCCAACTGTACTGTCTGGATGCGTATATTTCTTTGTTGTACGATTTCTTAACAGACATTACACTTCTTGAATTTTTAAATTCAATTCTTAGACATATTGAACGTTAACTTTATGGGAACTTTAAAATTTATAGATTCGAAAATTGTATAATTTGAATTTGGGGATTTTTAAGTGAAAATATCTACGTGCGGAAATTTTGAAATTTGGCAGTTTTAAAATTTCAGGAATTTTGGAATTTGGAATTTTCTGAATGTAAAAATTTAGGAACAAACTTTAGAAGTTAGAAATTCAGATATTTTAGGAATTATTGATGTCAATAATTCAATAATTCAATAATTAAAGTATTAAGTTATTCAAGTATTCAAGTATTCAAGAATTCAAGAATACAAGTATTCAAGTATTCAAGTGTTCAAGAATTTAAGAATTCAAGAATTATTGTGTTCAAGTGTTTAAGAATTTAAGAATTCAAGAATTAATGTGTTCAAGTGTTCAAGTATTTAGGAATTTAGGAATGCAGGAATTCAAGATTTCAGGAAATTAGGAATTTAAGAATTTATGAATTTAAGAATGTTGAAATGTGATGATATGGAAATATAAGAATGTAAAGATTTGCACATCTTGAAATAAGGAAATTTGGGAAGTCACGAACTTGCTTGCACTTTATCCCGCATCAACAGTCAGCAGACGTTTCATTTCAGTAACCTTGACGTTGACAGCCACATTGAAAATTGTTAGCGATAGAAAATACCACAGTGAATTCTTCCCGTTTAGTTAGACGTAAAATCGATCTCTGCGTCCTTTTTGTGTTGAATAATTCACGGGATTCCAGCTTTCACGCGGTCTTGCTTCTCGAGAGGCAGACTTTGAGAAATATTTACAATTCTAATGGAGATCTTGAAAGATTTACGTGCTGTGAACATGGTCTACAATGCTTGACCAGAGTTATTACAATCAACGTTTTGTCCGAATGTTAATTGACTTCTCTAATTATTAATAGTCTTCTAATACGAACATCTTCTGACCAAAGACATTTCTCCTTCACGCTATTTAACCATTTCGTATTCGTTAATTGTTCGAGCAAACATGATTTAGAGCTTACAAAAACAGTGTCCAGTTAAATCCATTTACTCTCTCTATTGATTAATAGAGCGTTCTCGCATCGGAACTTTGAGTAATCTTTTAATTAACCATTCTTTACTTGCTGGATTGCGTCAACACACTTTTTATACGCGATTTAGTTATTGCGCTTGTAGTAATGCAGTAGAGTCTCAATTATCTCTCAGGTTGCGCATTATTCAAAGTGCTTTGAACTTCATACTCGATGGCGACATTGATCTTGGTCTCTTTATTATTACTACAGACTCTCGAATAACATACTTGAATTGCACGAAGTCGCGAATACCTCGGTTAAAAATTGCGGTAATCCTTCAGTAACATCGGAATTCAAATTGCACGAAGTCGCATTACTGTAGGCTCGATGTAATTAAGTTTATTAACGAAAAGAATGATAATAGCTGAATTGTGTAGGAAAGAACCTAGTTACAAAAGAAACCTGGAACCAATTAACCGTGTTATTTGATGGATGTCTGTACTCCTCTTCAACTTATACATACATGAAATATTAGTTTTTATGATATCTTTACCAGTATCAGGAACATTTTTAAATTATATTTGTATAATAAAAATTTGATTCTGCAAGAAAAAAGTATATTATCAATTTCTTTATTTTTAGATTATTTCTAGGTTCATAATTCTTAGGTTGTTAATAGCCTAGGTCACCACCTAGGTCGATCATCTGTGTATCCCAAGTGTTCCTCAGTACCAAATGTTCCTATATCTCAAATATTCTTAGGTCCTAAATAATCTCTGCATAGGTACTACTTCTGGATCTAGAATGTCCCTAGACACGCATTTCTTCAAATACTTATTATATCCCTAGCTTCCTGGTTCACTAAGATCCCTATACTCTAACTTAGACTATTACTACTCTGGTTCTATGATATCCTTATACTCATAAATCCTAAATTTTCCTAGATTAAGAACCTTCTTAGATTCCAAATATCTCTAAATCAAAAACTCTGAGATTCCGAATATCTCTAGATCAGAAACTCTCAGATTTCGAATGTCCCTAGATCAGAAACTCTCAGATTTCAAATATTCCTAAAGCCCAAATACCTCTGGACATCACATCCAGAAGCTAAATATACCTAGATGCCTAAACATCTCCAAATCACAAATATTTCTACATCCTGAATAACCCTAGATTCCACCTTCTATTCTTTCCAGATAACCTTCTATCCCTAAGTCCCTATATACGTTTCTAAACCTCTATATCCTTATACTCACACTTCGAGTCTTAAAGTGTATTTACGAATGTTGTTACTTATTCCAATAGTCTTCTTTTATCTTCAAATACCTATAATTTACTGTATAGTTCTATCAAAGAAAAAAGGTTAATGCACACGAAAACAAACATCTATAGTTCAATGAAAGCAAAAAGATTACTTGTAGATAAAAATCTATGCTTCGCAGATTTATTTCCAATTCCCGTTTATTTGAACACATAAGATGACCATCTTGGAAATTGATTGCGTTCGAGTAACGAAGGTCTCGATGTGGATCAAAATTGACCCCTTAATGGCCAGCCGTTCGAGGGTCAAATGACAAAGAGCCCGCAGTTCGTTTCTGTCCTGGGAACTTTGTCCCACTGTATGTCGAATGAATCTGCACGTGGCAATCGTGTTCAATGTATGGCGACCTCGTCTCGGTTACGTTTGTCGGACCGGACGAGTATACTAATCGCAAATCACCACCAGACGGAGGGAGACTGTATCCATGCAGTTGTCTGCGAAATATCAGTCGTGTCACGTCTTTTTGCTCTCTTCTCGGCTAATGTCACTTCTTTCCGATCGGAAGATTGATCAGTTCGATTCGTATTCGTTACGTTTCGTTCCATTCTGTTTTTTCATTTGCGCTGCAATGTTTGCTGCCGGATTTTCGATGGGATTGGATCAAGTTCAGTTAATAGGTCTGACAATGGGTTGATGCTGAAACAAAGGTTTCATTTTAGGGATTTCGAATAGATATTCATAAATGGCGTTGTTTCATTTTTATAGTTGGGATGTGTACTGGGATTATACTCGTTAACTGGCTCTGAAATATGGAGCATTGCGAGGTTATCGATAAATATCGATATATGTTAGCGATAATTTGCTGTATCGAGAATAGTTGAAATGTAGTTAGGGTGGATAGAGATATGGTGATGATTAATTTAGTAGGAAATTTATAAATCGCTGAATTTCAAAGCTTGCAATTTTTAATTTTTGTATTTCTGATTTTTTGAATTTCTGAACTTTTGAATTTCTGAATTTTTGAATTTCTTGAATTTCTTGAATTTTTTGAATTTCTTGAATTTCTTGAATTTCTTGAATTTCTTGAATTTCTTGAATTTCTTGAATTTTTTATATTTCTAAATTCCTATTTCCCTACATTCCTACATTCCTATATTTCTAACTTTGTAAATTCCCAAATCCTCAAATTTCGAAATTCATCAATTTTTCTATTTCTAAATTTTGAAAAAATTAATGATCTTGCAAAGTTCTGTATTTCCGAATTCGCAAAACTTCAAATATTGAAACTTTTATCCAAATTTTTAAAACTCCAAATTTTTAAAACTCCAAATTTCCAAATTATTAAAATTTTTGAATCTCCAACTTCACAGTTCTCCAATTTCCTCCCTAAATTTTGTAATACTCAACTTTTCAAATTCACAAATGTGAAAATCTAAATATTTCGAAATAAGAAACTTTAATATTCAAAAATCGAATAGTAGAATTTTATGAAGTAAAATATTCATGCAAATATTTAAATGTAAATATTTTAAGTAAAAAATGAATGCAATCTAAAAGTGGTGATCAATAAAGTATAATGTGCTTATGTTATTGTACAATTTGCAATATATGAGTGTGTAATCATAACTTGCGCGCTGCATTTTATACCTCAATTAAATTCAATGACTTCTCTTTTCTGTCCGCGTTAACGATATCCGATATTATCGATTTATTAAATATCAACAAGGTATCGACAAGATATCGATAATCGAAAATCATATGTCAAACTAGAGGACCTGTTATCGATACATCCTTAGAGTATTATAAGATATCGATAATCGATAATCGCACATCTGACGATAAACAGTGATGTTGTTATTGATTATCGATAAATTATCGATATCTTAATGATACTTAATTACAGATCAATAATATCGTTATCATTAAGGCTAATGTGCACTTGAAATCTAACCTAATTTTCCTCAAAAATGTAATTCTCATCCAGATTTATTTTTATTCTTCTATGAACATTAAAAACTAATTTAATCTAATTTCAAGCTAGTATCATTAGATTTGAATGATAAAGTTATTTATTAGGTTAAGTTAGGTTAGGTCATGTTTGATGTTCAAAGGAGAATACAAATTATAAAACTACATATTGTGCATATAACTATATGTATACATATATGCGTACTGTATGTCTCAGTCAGTCTCTTTCATTTACTTTATATTTTAGTATTATCAGCAGTAATCAATATTATCGATATTTATCTCTACCTTGTACTACCTATACATTCAAATATTTACAACTATTTTCTCATTCGAAATACTCGAATGTCAGAAAAGTAATACGTATTCGAACTCCGCAAAAAGCAACACTCACATAAGATATGTACATCATAATTTAACATTGTAAATAGCTTTCAATACGTAGCAAGATCTCCAATAAAGTAGCACAGTTTTCACAAGAAAATTCACAGTTTTCGTAGCAAAAGTGTTTCGTAAGTTTCAGCATAGCTAATCAGAACGCACAGATGCTCCAGAAAAAGCTCCATAACTTCCTGCGCTCGTTATCAAATGACAATAAATATTCTTAACGCGATATTCCTTTGAACAGCGGATGTTACCATCTATAGTAACCTTTATAGCCCCGTATTTCATAAAAGACTATCGCCCTGTCGTGCATTTTATGGCCGTTTTTTCAAGATTTACCGTTTCAATCGAGAGATAAACTAGTGGCTACACTCGAACGTCAGTAATGGTTTCTTTCTTGCGGTAGCTGGCTCTGTAAGCAAATCTTCACATCTATGTATGTACCACCTTAATGTATGCTGTACGCGTCATATGCAGCATTCGAGTTCGCATTAAAACGCTGGCCAAATTCGTACGACGGGATAAACACTAATAATAAATCGAGCTGAAGTAACATAGTTAAATTCCGCAGCCAAAACGATAACCTCCTATGTTTTGACGAGCGCATATACAGGGTTGCACGAGAATCATCATTTCAATGTGTTTGCTGATACACATTACCATATGTCTGCTTTATAGAAAAACACTTAAGGAGGTTTTTTAAGATAGAATGTTTTCTCTGTAGTACTTTCACAATTTTTTTCTGCAACAACTAAAAAATATTTTCAAATATTGTATCTTGCAATTTGTTACTTCATGTTTGGACCTCTATTTAATAAAATAAAAATTATAGATTTTATGTGTTTCAAATTTCTTAAAAACTTTGAATGGTATAATAGTCCATGGTATAATAGTATATACAGGGTGTCTCACAATTAGTGTAGGTCCCTGAAATGTGGGGCAGCTGACGCGATTCTAAGCAAGATTTCCCTTTGCAAAAATGGGGTTTGAAGCTTCGTTTTAGAATTATTAAGGAAAAACACGGACCAATCAGAGCGCGAGAATTGCACGTGCGCAGGCGCGAGAACAGCAGCTTCAGATAACGCGTAGTAATCCAGCGTGTGGATATCCAGCTCGTAGTAATCCAGCGTGTGGATATCCAGCGCGTAGTAATCCAGCGCATGGATATTCAACGCGTAGTAATCCAACACGTAGTAATGCAACGCTTGGTAATTCTACGTGTTATAATCCAACGCGTAATAATCCAACACGTAGTAATCCAGCGCATGGATATTCAACGCGTAGTAATCCAACACGTAGTAATGCAACGCTTGGTAATCCTACGTGTTATAATCCAACGTGTAGCAATGCAACGCGTAGTAATTCTACGCGTAGTAATTCTACGCGTAGTAATCCAACGCGTAATAATCCAACACGTAGTAATCCAGCGTGTTGATATCCAACGCATAGTAATCCAGCGTGTGGATATCCAACGCGTAGTAATCCAATGCGTAGTAATCCAACGCGTACTAATCCAACGCGTAGTAATCCAACGCGTAGTAATCCATCGCGAAGTAATCCAACGCGTGGATAACCAACGCGTAGTAATCCAGCGTATGGACATTCAACACATAGTAATGCAACGCATAGTAATCCTACGCGTAGTAATCCAACGCGTAATAATCCAACACGTAGTAATCCAGCGTGTGGATATCCAACGCCTAGTAATTCAACGCATAGTAATCCAGCGTGTGGATATCCAACGTGTAGTAATTCAACGCGTAGTAATCCAGCGTGTGGATATCCAACGCGTAGTAATCCAGCGTGTGGATATCCAACGCGTAGTAATCCAGCGCGTGGATATCCAACGCGTAGTAATCCAACGCGTGGATGTCTAACGCATAGTAATCCAACGCGTAAGAATCTAACGCGTAGTTAACCAACGCGTAGTAATCCAGTGCGTAATAATCCAACGTGTAATAATCAAACGCGCGGTAATCTAACGCGTAGCAATCAGCCGCTAGACCTGAAACTGTCGCTCTCGCGTCTGTGCATGCGCAATTGTGAAACACTCTATATTCACCTATCCTCATGGAAAATGTTTATAGGAAGTAATGGAAAACAAGCTGCCATTACTTCAGGTTTCTGTGTGCAATAAACGATTTCTCCATATGAAAACTACTTGAACTCTTTAAATATTAAAACAAAAATTACACGTTTAATATATATACATCGTAAAGAAAAGTGTAGTATACCACAAACTAAAGTTATAAAAGTTGTGGGCGATTTAAATTATAACAATCAGCAGCAGTTTCTGTACAAAGCAACGAAGGTCCAATAATTTGCATGAAATGGCAATTTGATGTCGGGAACTGGGATCCTCTGAATAAAATCAATTTCCTTAAAATCTACGGCAACCACTCAATTTCCTGCATTTCTCAATTTCATAATCTCGCGGTTGGAAGAGCTCGAAGAAAATCGGCGAATAATAGCATGCAATAAAATTGACCCGTCCTTAATCAATTGATACCTTAAAAGTTTCATGCTTCGAGTTCGAAGCGTTTGCTATTATTTGTGCATAATGTGGCGTAAAATAACGTTATTGATACTATTCAATACGTTAATTCTATATTCATCTTCAAAGAGTTTGAATTATCTGTAATTATCTCTGAATGATTCTGATATCTCCTCTTTCTTTGCATCGGTAATTAATTCGTAACGTTAATTATTGAAATTCTCATTAGTCATTCAGATCGTTACTCATTCATTTTTTAATGGTCGATTTTAATAATCACAATTATTCATCGGCTGATAACAGATGGTTGCAGATAGTGTTCAGTGGAGTGTACTGATGAACATGATTAAATTCCCTAGGGAAAATACGGGAGGGAAGAAATATTATGAGTTGATCTTTAGTTACGAAATTTTTAAATTTAGAAACACGGGGAAGAAATTTGAAGTTGACAGATTTAAAAATTTATAAATTTACAAGTTTACAAATTTTTAAATTTAGAAATTTCAGAAGATTATCAATTCAACAATTTAGAACATTACAAATTCAGAAATTTGATAATTTGGGAATTAGGAAATTTGGAAATTTAGAATGTGTAGCATTCTTTCTTTAGGATTTTGGGAATTAGGTAATTTGGGAATTTGGAAATCCAAAAACTCGGAAATTTGGTTATTTGGAAATTTGCGAATTTGGAAATGTAAAACTTTGGGAATCCAAAAATTCAAAAATTTGCGAATTTGGAAATGTAAAACTTTGGAAATCCAAAAATTTAGGAATAGAAGAATTCAGAAATTTGGTAATTTGGACATTTGGAAATCAGGAATTGGAAAATTCGGAAAATTTGGAAATTGAGAAATTTAGAAAATTAAAAATTTAAAAATGTAAAATTTTCATACGCAACAATACAAAAGGTTGAAATTTACAAATTTTTGAATTTTTATAGTTTAATTGTTTAACTTTTTGCTGCTTGGTTTTATTTTATAATTACGTTTTACTTGTTCTTTTGCTCCAAGTATTTGAAGGTGATCATTAAAAATAATTATCTATTTTGTGTATTTTGGATGCTTTCCAAAACTGCATAATTGATTTAACAAATATCTCAGAAAGTCTGTTCTTTCGCATAAATTATAAGAAATACTTCCTCGCGATAATATCTAATGATGTTAAATAATGTGTCTAAAAATATTTCAAATTCGTCTTATAGCTTCAATTTATTTATAGATTACACGCACGTGTTTACTCACGAGTCTGCTAACAAACACTGTAAACAATAATATTTGCGACACAAAAGTAACCCAATTAATTTTACTTGTACTTTGCATGTAATGTCAACCTTTATACAAAAATAAAAAAAGCATTGTACCTGTAGATTATATATTTATTGTTGTATTTATATACTAATGAGGTTCAACTTGAGAAAAATAATCAGATTCATGGAGACAGTAATGAAATATTGATACAAAAATTTTGTATTTGCAAAATTGTTAAATTTTAATATTTTTACATTTTCAAATCCTTGAATCTCTAAACCCACGAATTTTCAATTTACAAATCTTTCAAGTTTTGAAATTCCCAAATTCTGAAATTTCTAATTCTCTCGAAACCTCGAATTTCCATATTTGCAAGTTCTTACATTTCCATAATTCTAAATTTCCGAATTCTTGAATTATCCCATGATTCTAAATTTTTTAAATTTCTAAATTTTCAAATTCCTATATTATCCCATAATTCTAAATTTTCCAAATTTGCATATCTTCAATATTTCGAATCTTCCAAGTTTCCAAGTTGTCGACCTTCGAATTTTCCAAACTTTGAAGTTTCCAAGTTGTCGACCTTCCAAACTTCGAAGTTTCCAAATTGCCAACCTTCCAAATTTCCAAATTTCCAAATTATCCAATCACCAAATTATCATATATCTAAATTCATAACAAAAAATTCACGAATATTTGAAAATTTTTAAATCATGTCACACATCAAAAAGTAGCATTTCAGAATTATTAACGAGTGTATTAAACATTTCGATAACAACATGGATAACGTAATTTCTGCTGTTTATATTTCCAACAAAAGACCGTTAGATTTTATCGCGGTACATTAATACCTCTGCTTACAAAGGGGATTCTATTCAGCCTCATTAATTGTCCAGCAAATTCGTTTCACGTTTATGCGGACGAAAAAGTTCCTCTTGGTATAATTAAGCTGCTCTTGCCGCGGTTCGTAACTGTTGCCTGCTTGGAAACTCGGCTTAAGAGGAAAACCGAGGAGCTGAGGCTGACAAGGGTGAAACCGTGACGTAACCGATCTGGTGCAATGCGGAAGGTGGTTGGGAAAGTGAAAACCATTTTTTCTTTCCCGCTCTCGAAAAACGTGACCACCACCGTATCTCACTTGAAGTGAATATTAGAGCAGAATTGTAGAATGGTACACACTTAAGCGAGAACCTTTCGTGTTCCAAATACAGTATTAGATAATATACTGCCGAATTTTGTTTGCAGAAAAAATTAGAGAAGTATTGCGAAATGGTATACACGTGATCAAGAACCGTTCTTGTTGCAAATACATCATAGCCAATATAAACTCAAAAATATTAGGAGATGTGTAAATTACTCTACTTCGAACGTGTGAAATAATATTTCGGAAATACGAAAATATAATAGAATTTGCAACTATGCATTTGCGCGTGATTCCCTAACCTTGTGAGTAATGGAACCCACGAGTTGAAGAATAATAAGCAGTAGAAGCGAAGTCTGAAAATCGAGTCCTTAACCGTGAAATGTATATTTATCACAATTGGCAAAACCAACATTCTAATTTAAACGAAAGTCACATTTATAATTTACAGGAATACTCCAGTACCACATTTCCGTATCTTTTTCAATGTCTCCACAAACGCGACGTATTTTGTTCGGTTCAGATGTTCTCAGAGGATCTTGGATGAAACTGAGTCTAACTCATCATCATTTCATATATCGGATACATCACCATCATCGAAATAGATGACTCAGGTGTTACGCACCATTACTCCTTTAGATTGTTAACGTCAAAACTAATTCACAGAAAATAGACCACCTGTTTAAATAACGAAAGGTGTGTCTTAAAATATGTACAATGCAATGCATTTACTGGAAATAATTGGTTTAGAGCAACAGGACGAGATTTGTTAACGTACTGTTCCGTTTGGTGTTTAAAAATAATGGCAATCGATGTCAATTTCGATTTACAGGTCTTGCGAATTTTCGACCTAAACCGGAGCTGCCGAACGATTCGCGCGCGAAATTTAAAATACATCGGTGCGCACAATTACCCACTGCGCACCATTACCCTACTCGCTAATTAAAATGCATCTGAAATAAATGATCGGCAAACGTGTTTGTGTGTACTATTGTAATTACAGCCCTAGATGAAATTCTTCTTAATAATGGGTGGATTAAATCTCTTTTATAGCGAATGCGGTAATTTAGATTCCTTGAAATCGTGCTGAGTTTCTGTAAATACCCAAACTTCGTTTGGGTAAATTATTTCCTGTGTACTTTATGTACGTTAGGGGCTTTATTTAGTATCCTTTGCACTGTAAAGTTTAAAGGTTAGGAGTTGGGGTATTTAGATTCGCATTTAAGGAGAGCTTTAGTAAATTTGACGACTAACGTCGAGTTTCACATTAAATAGTATCTTCAAAATGAATGCACTGATTTATTCGAAGTTGTGCAAGATTAGATATTAAATTTTACCCTCTTGAGAATATTAACTTTTTATTTCTAAATTAATTGCAGGAAATTAATTTTAATTATCAATCAATGCACAAAGTGATTGCAAGTTACAATTAATCGAGGATATAGTTTTTTAATTTTTGTATGTTTTGATATGAAAGCAATTTGAAATAATTGTTATTTTACGTCTTCAATCACACTTTTTGTAAATAATTATTAAATCACAATTTTAAGCATACTTCTCTTAAGCAATTATCGATTTGCGCTTTTAATTACATTTCTTTCAAGCAATTATCGATTTACGCTTTTAATTATACTTCTCTTAAGCAATTATCGTTTTACAATTTCAATGATACTTACATTAAGCAATTATAGATTAAGGATTCATAGAAATGGCGCGTAAAAGTTACACTTATCGTAAAAACCATAAATTTGTCCATTTCCTATTGTATCCCCCTTTTATCGAGCGTTTTAAAGGGTAATGGTATCCGCATTAGCGAGTTCGACGATTTAGCCTAATAATCTGCGATTGTCGACGTTTTATTCGTGGTTGAGAATCGTTTCGAATAGACGTGTCCATTAAGCATTAGACTGCTAAATTTTGATAGTACTCGCCTTATCATTCGATCAAGTAATAACGAGTATAATTTGCGGACTCTCGCCCGAACCAGCTGCGTCGTTATTATGCAAATGATTCTGATACGCCTACCGTTCACCTATCTCTATCGTAATATGCCTAATCTGTGACATTGCCAGAGGATGCGTTGCAAAAAAGCCACTGAAAGGCTTCATATACGGTAAATGAAACACGAAATGCTTCCTATACCTACATGTACTCTGTCACGAAACTGTTTGAATCATGCGGAAAATCGCTGATCAGGAATCCATACGTTTTATCATGTGCTGAATGAATGAGATGCTCTATATCTGTTTTTTTCTTCGTTTTTATCCCAATTGAAAGGAATCGCAGTGAAAAACGGTCGGGTGATATGCGGGTATTAGTCGGGGAAAATTAAGTAAATGAAAATATTGGCATTGATATGGTACTACTGATACAGTGATATTGATATAGTGATATTGATATAGCGGTATTCATATATGTAATTGTATTGATATAGTGATATTGATATAATGATATTGATATGATGACATTCATATATTGATACTGATATGATGATATTGATACAGTGATATTCATATAAAGTGAAGTGGGGTAAGTTCGTAAACCGGGCAAGTGCGTATACAGGTTAATTTTATTACAATATGAGCGAAATTTCTCCATTTAGTATGTTTGCTTCCCTGTTTGGTTTTACTATATCCCCTTTTATATTTCAGCTAAGAGTACTTGTTTGCAGTATAGAGTACCTGCATAATGCAGTAAAAAGTATTTTATAGCAGATTTGTTAATAATTCTGTTCTTGCCCCATTGCACGCGAAATAAAGTTTCAAAGTATTTAACTTCAAGTTACGTTCTTACCCTATTTTCGGGGAAAGTGCAAAGTAATTGACATTTTAAACAATTTCCTATCAAAATCAAAATGTACAAGGAAAATTAAGGTGGTAGTTAATATTAATTAAATAGTAGTAATTGTGCAAAACGTTCGAT
This sequence comes from Megachile rotundata, assembly GCF_050947335.1. NCBI lineage: Eukaryota > Metazoa > Arthropoda > Insecta > Hymenoptera > Megachilidae > Megachile > Megachile rotundata. The sequence continues at coordinate 5,858,699 of NC_134992.1, forward strand.
ATCGACAGCGTTAAGTATTTACATAGCAGACTGAAAATACTTACGTTTAAATACTAACTTTACAAAAACCAGTCTGCACTTACCCCATTTCACCTTAATGGTATTGATATAGTGGCAATATATCGAGAGTCTACTGTACCTGCATTTCGACAAGTTATTACTTCTTACTTCCCATTCATTTTATAATCACACGTCAGACTAGTTTGAAAGAAAAATGTCGAAGATTCTTAATCCTATGTGGGTATGAAAGTATTTGAAAACAGGTTCTGATTTTTGTAAAAATGTGGTTGGGGTTCTCAGGTAACAAAATACGAGTTTCGTAAGTAAATTTTGAAAATTTTACAAGTCAAGTTTTGAGTAAATTTTAGTAGTAAGAATGTTGTTTTCTATTTGAAATTTAAAATTTGAAGGATTTGGAGATTTAGAAATTTGGGTGTTTGGAAATTTAGCAATTTGATAATTCGAGATTTTAAGCACATGTGAATTTGGTTATGTAGGAATTTAAACTTGTAGAAAGTTGGAAATTTACAAATTTGGGAATTCAGAAGTTTAGGAATTTTGGAATTTGCTCATTTGGCAAGTTGGTAATTTGCAAATATAAAAATTTAGTTATTTGTAGATCTAAAATTCTAGAAGTTTGGAAATTAAAAAATTTGGGAATTTTGAAATTTGTTAAATTTAGAATTTCAATTTGGTCTGAAAAATTGAAACATCACACATTTAAAAATCTGAGAATTGTGAAATTTAGGAACTATGAAAATTTAGCAAATATGAAAATTCGGAATTTTGAAATTTTAAGTAAGACTTTGTTTTGTGAATCTAGGAATTTGAAGTTGTGAAATGGTTTATTTCTGTACACTAAAAATTCTTTTCATTACTTCACTAAATTTGAAATCACTATCATTTTCGCACATTTTTCATTAAACGTGCATTCCAATTATTCTTTCCCGTGTAATATTATTCAAATGGCAATCATTATTCAAATGGTTAGAACCCTGAGAAATTACATTGGCGCTATAGTTATACTCCGCACTGTATGTTCTATAATCGCTTTCAACTCATTCATTACTTTTCTGAGAAGCACTCAATCATATATTGTACGCATGAATTTCCAAGAATAAGAATTATGTAAGTAGATGAAAAAACGTATTGAATTATCCAAATTAAATATTGATTCGCATAACACTGAAGTTTTAAAATCAATACGTGTACGTGTACTCGATTATAGTTCTGCATAATTGATGTTTAAAAGTTGAAAGAAAATTACATACATTTCAAATTAATGAGTTTGTGTGTTTACAAACTGTTGTATTTTTAACTTTGTCAATTTTAAAAGTTCTCAAATTTAAAATTTTAAGATTTTAAGATTTCAAAATGTATATATTTTCAAACTATTAATTTTTGAATTTTCAAATTATTAAACTTACAAATTCCCTACTTATCAAATTTCTAAATTTGCAAATCTCTAAAATATCAAATATCTGTATTAGTTTCTAAATTTCTAGATTATGAACTTTTTAAATTCCCAATTTTCAACATCTCAAATCTCAGAAATGGAAAGAACATTTATTCCACACTTTATGGTTGTATGCACCGCCGATATCGGTGCCTATCTCTTTGGCTAGCTCTTGACTTATCCACTGTCGCTAAAGAACAACATTTTAAATAAACTACATGTATACGCATCTAGTAATAATAACTCTTCGAAAAACATTAAAAAAATACTAGCCTAAAAATGATAAAATATTAACCTAAAAAAAATCGATATTATTTCTTTCAATATTATATTATGATTCAAATTGTTGAGTAGTGTTATATGTACTATCGCTCTTACTCTTTTACCATTTTTTAACCTCCTTATTTTCATCAATATTCCAACAGACGTTATATTATTCAATATTAAAAATTTCTTGTCTTAGGTTCGGTGCTTATTTACATTTAAATAACTCAGCGACCGGTTGCTTAGTCATTCACCGAAGGAGATAATTAAAAAATAAATTTCGTCGGTGCATAATGGAATTATGTAATCGTTCAAGGTTGATCCGCGCATCCATGATACAATTCCTTATCAGAATACACTCGACCTCGTGCTATAAAACCGATCAACGATCTATCGAAAGTACTCGAAGCTTCGTCCTAAATTTTCGATTGAAGCTTTACTGAAAAAACACTAACATGCATGTTCACCGACAATGTGTGTACAAAGACCTTGCTAACGGGAAATTAAACAACCTGTGAACCGTGACTAATCGATAGAATTTCTAATAATAAGGGAAGGTCTTGGTACAGGGTTCTTCGAAGGACAATATTCCTCGTTTGATGTGTAACGTAAGGGGAAAATGGTGGGTAATCGTGTGCACCGATCTATTTTAAATTTCGCGGCTGAATTAAGAAACTTAATTTATATCACTGATTTAAAAATATATACTTTTAGAAACATAGCAATAGCTGATTTTTAACTTCAAAAAATTTAAAGATGTAGCAGTGTATTTCGTACATCACGAGATTCGTAAATGTTTTAAGTTGGTTTAAAAATTAAAACAAAGATATAAATAATGAATCGTGAAACTCAGCACGATTTTAAGGAACTTAAATTACAGCATTCGCTATAAAAGAGATTTAATCCACCCATTATCAAGAAGAATTTCATCTAGGGCTGTAATTAGAATAGTACATACAATCACGTTTGCCGATCATTTATTTCAGATGCATTTTAATTAGCGAGTAGGGTAATGGTGCACAGTGGGTAATTGTGCGCACAGACGTATTTTAAATTTCGCGCGCGAATCGTTCGGCAGCTCCGGTTTAGGTCGAAAATTCGTGAGACCTGTAAATCGAAATTGGCATCGATTGCCATTATTTTTAAACACCAAATGGAACAGTACGTTAACAATTCTCGTCCTGTTGCTCTAAACCAATTATTTCCAGTAAATGCATTGCATTGTACATATTTTAAGACACACCTTTCGTTATTTAAACAGGTGGTCTATTTTCTGTGAATTAGTTTTGACGTTAACAATCTAAAGGAGTAATGGTGCGTAACACCTGAGTCATCTATTTCGATGATGGTGATGTATCCGATATATGTAATGATGATGAGTTAGACTCAGTTTCATCCAAGATCCTTTGAGAACATCTGAACCGAACAAAATCCGTCGCGTCTGTGGAGAAATTGAAAAAGATACGGAAATGTGGTACTGGAGTATTCCTGTAAATTATAAATGTGACTTTCGTTTAAATTAGAATGTTGGTTTTGCCAATTGTGATAAATATACATTTCACGGTTAAGGACTCGATTTTCAGACTTCGCTTCTACTGCTTATTATTCTTCAACTCGTGGGTTCCATTACTCACAAGGTTAGGGAATCACGCGCAAATGCATAGTTGCAAATTCTATTATACTTTCGTATTTCCGAAATATTATTTCACACGTTCGAAGTAGAGTAATTTACACATTTACTAATATTTTTGAGTTTGTATTAGCTATGATGTATTTGTAACAAGAACGGTTCTTGCTTAAGTATGTACCATTTTGCAATACTTCTCTAATTTTTGCTGCAAGCAAAATTCGGCGGTGATCACGTCTTTCGAGAATGGAAAAAATCGTTCTACCATTCTTGGCAGTATTGTTCAGGCTGAAAGAAAATATAAATATGGCATCCCTCCCTTGTCAAACGAGTAGATATTCAATTTTTAGCAGCCAACTATTTGCTGTTGTTGTTTTGTTTTTGATACACCGTTTAATTTTAGCATACGATACTCATTTACATACGAGTTGGCTCTGCCGTTGAATCTAATTTTATTATTTCTATAACATGCTTCCGTGCATCGGCGTTCTTTATGAGATGCGTTTCGAACGCAGTTTCGAATTAAGAGTTGCATTCTAAATGATGTGATCGTTCTTTCGTAGATCAAGGAAAATGAAATTTATTTTTAATCTTATGTCCTTCGTTTAAATTTATATATTTAAATTTAAAAATCTATTGATAGCGTTAATATGCGAGTGTATCTTGTTAAATCGATCGATATTTTTAGTAAACTGCGACTTTATTTTTAATGAATATCCTATTTTAGGTGAAATGTGAACAAGTGTTGTATTTCAAATTGATTTGTGTGAGATTAACGAGTGTGATTGTTTCGTGTGTATATTTGTTTATGTGAACGCTACAGAAAGATAAGGTGTGATATTTTAAATTGATAGGTGATACTAATAAATATGAATGTTGCACGTTTATATTTGCTATTGCTAGTTATATATGTATAAAAGATTAGGTGCCGTGTTTCAAGTTGATTGGTGTGATACCAACAAATACGAATGTTTCACGTTTATATTTGTTATTACCAGCTATATATAAAAGGCTTTTATCCTTCAGCACACTATTTTAGAATTTATATAAATTTAGGTATCTAACCCTTCCTTGTATGAGTTCATCAGATATTGTAAAAATGAAGTTACACAATATTTTTGAAGTATTTTTGAAGTTACACAAATAATATTAATAAAAAAGTAGTAAAAGACAAGTCCATGCTGTTAAAAAAGTTTATTTAAGAAAAATATATAATACTGCAGTTTGCAATATTTTGCGGAGGTAAATGCAATATTGTAATTACAAAAAATAAGAGGTAATTTGAATAATATTGTTAATTATGAAGTTTGCTGTTCATTTAGTAAATTGCAAGAATATAACAATTTTTAGATATAGAAATTTTGAAATATACACGTTTAGAAATATTTGTGTCACAAATTTTTAGACATTGAAATTAAGAAATTTAGAATTTAAAATTTAGGGATTCAGAAAACTCAAGTTTACTAATTTTTAAATTTAGAAATTTAGCAATTTGAGAATATAAAAGCTTTAAATTTACAAATTTATAAATTTATAAATGTTTCAGTTAAAAATTTTCAAGCTATTAAATATGGAAATTTAGAACTACAAAAATGTCAAATTTTCAAAATTTATAAATTTGTTAATTTTTAAATACACAAGTTTAACAATCCAAAAATATCAAATCTAATAATCCTCAAATTTATAAATTTTGAAAGTTGAAAATTCCATGTTTACAAATCTTCAAATGCAAAAATTTGAAACTCAGAACTCACCAAACTTTGCCGACAGATCTCTAACTTTTGCAATGAAACACTGCGTAGAAAGAATTCCATTCTTACAGCCCTTTCCACAATTCTTTCCACTTCTAAATCTCCAACCACGATCATATAACTTTTCCACTGTACTTTAAAAGTATCCTTCACTTCTCATTTTTTATACCTTGAACACCTCAGCAACCCTTTTTAGCTGTAGGTCAAAATCAACCAAAACGTCTTAAGCCGTTCCAGGTCAATGGTACTTCCATTTCAAATCTTTTTTGGTGAACAATAAATTTTATGATACTCTTTTAAACGTAAAAATTGAAAATTATAATTTTCATTATTATAAAAACAAAAATGACTGAATGAACTTTATTTATAAATGTTCTCTTTGATACTAGTGGTGCTTTCAGTTTACTTATGTATTTTCAGAATGTTCATGTTTAAGTTTTATAATTTATTTTTATACATTATTTATTTGCGAAACGCAAGTCATTTGAAATTATCAAATTTCGCATGGTGACCCGCGGGTCATAGATTGCTGACTTCTGTGAACCATTAGTATCTATAAATATTTTCTGTAAAAATACTTTTGTACTTGTACCATATAAAATCTTCACAATATAATGTGAAAAAAAGACCTAACTACGCAATGTACAGATGTCAACCCATGAGTTGGTGCGTGGATCCAAAGTAAAAGAAACCTATCTCACCGTGAATATTTCCGTTACTTTTCGACAAATGAGAATAATAATGACAATAACAACTGCATCACAAAATTTACACTATCTTACTCTCGAGACATCTGCCTGTGTTTTAAGTCATTGTTTTTAACTTAATTAGCGTGCGAGCGCTCTAGTTAATAGTACCACTAAAAATACTTGTGATAGGCGTCCATTTTTCCATTCTGATCAATTGGAACCATCTCCTAAAAACTTGGACCAGCATTTTCACGCGTCAATTCATGGGTTGACGTTGGTAAAAGAAACTTCTTGAACGTACACGTTCATCCACATACAGTAACACAAAAGAGTAGGTATAACAAGAGGCTCTGATGAAGAAGTCACTTTCAGAGAGAGACGGAACAATACATTCAATTCAATCAATTCAAACTGAAACGGTACGAGGATACCATTCCGACGCAGTATTTCGAAAAATGTGTGCACGTATGGCGTCCATTTTTCTATTCTGACCAATTGTGTTCGTCTAAATACGTCAGCCTCTTCACACGCCAACGCATGGATTGACATCGGTATATTTATCCTAAGATACCAAGATGTCTCACAGAACATGAGTGTAAATTATAAGAACAATGGAAGTTCACGTGAAAATCAGTAGGTAGTGTCTGCAAGTACAAGGTGAAATATTCAATGCAAATTACAGTGACCGTACATCGACGTCGAAAGTCGACAGTCGGTTAAGCACTTGACCTTTCTACTCCCTCTTCAAAGTCTTCCATCTCAACAGAATGATCTTGATTACGTTCACCGGGTGTTCTCTCGTGACATCAGATTGAAGCTCGTTTGATACAGGAAACAATGAAAGAACGAAACTCCGTCGCGCATCTGGTATATTTACGTTGTCGCCAGCTTTGTTTCCAATCTGACGTAACAGTAACAGTGTGTTTCGCTCGTTGACCTTTTGTGGTTTCGGTGTAGCGGTATTATCGAACACCGGCTTCTGGCGCTTTGTTTCTTCTGCGCCCGATAAGCTTCGTGCATTCTCTTCTGCGCTGCTTTTTTCCGTTCTCCTTTTGCGAACAACGAAAAGGGCAAGGGAGACGAAGCGCGAAAACTGCAGATCTTCTACCGTGTTAACGACGTTAGAAGTGTTGCGAAGCTGAGCTCAAGTGCTTTAGGTCTATACACCTTTTAACCCTGAAGTGGTCGCGCCTATAAACGTTACGTGAGCGCTCGCGTGGATGGCAATTGTCATCCTTTTTAAAATAGGAATTATTAATTTTTTATGTAAGTAGGGGTATTAGATATTGTGCATTTATTATAGGGCGCGTTTACTATGCTAGTTATTGGTGTTACTAGTCTTTCTGGAGTTGGGTGTCTGAAGATGTGGGGATTTGAAATTGTAGGGATTTGGGAATATGGAGGTTTGGGAATGTGGCGATTTGTCGACGTAGGTATTTGGGGATGTAGGGATTTGGTGATGTAAGGATTTGGGAATATGGAAGTTTGGGAATGTGGGAATTTGGCGATGTAGGAATTTGGGGATGTAGGGATTTGGAGATATAGGGATTTGGAGATGTAGGGATTTGGAGATGTAGGGATTTGGAGATGTAGGGATTTGGTGATGTAAGGATTTAGGGATGTAGGGATTTGGGGATGTAGAGATTTAGGGATGTAGGGATTTGGAGATGTAGGGATTTGGTGATGTAAAGATTTAGGGATGTAGGGATTTGGGGATGTAGGAATTTGGGAATGTAGGGATTTGGGGATGTAGGGATTTGGGGATGTAGGGATTTGGGGATGTAGAGATTTAGGGATGTAGGGATTTGGAGATGTAGGGATTTGGTGATGTAAGGATTTAGGGATGTAGGGATTTGGGGATGTAGAGATTTAGGGATGTAAGGATTTGGGGATGTAGGGATTTGGGGATGTAGGGATTTGGGGATGTAGGAATTTGGGGATGTAGGGATTTGGGGATGTAGGGATTTGGGGATGTAGGGATTTGGGAATGTAGGAATTTGGGAATGTAGGGATTTGGGGATGTAGGGATTTGGGGATGTAGGGATTTGGTGACGTAGGAATTTGGTAAAGCAGGAATCTGAGGATGTAGGGATTTAGAAATGTAGGAAACTGCGAATGTAAGAATTTAGAAACATAATTATTTGAGTAACCTACAAATTTTGCGAAAATTGTTTGTCTCTTTCTTTCCTTTCTTGTCTTCTTCTACAACGTCAGACCTAATACAGCCAATGAATTAAACTTAAAAAGTAATCTACTGACAAGGCTATCAGCACCCGTTACTGGCCCAATTAAATTTAATCCATAAATCAAATAAAAATGTATTCCGTTATTAATTAACGATGCCTCCCACAGTTTATCATAATCGATTCCTCTCTTTGCATTTTAACGCCGAAAGAGCGTAATATCATTAAAATTTAAATTTCGATTAATTTCTGCTTCGATAAATTCAATCACACGCTTCCAGACCAATATAACCAATTTGATTATGAAATTTTATATTAATTGGAGCAATTCTTTTTCCATCGATCGCAACTGTATATATAATTACCGTTTAAACGAATATATGTTTAACGTTATGATAACATTTCATTATACTTTCGTATGTTTCATTTTTCAAGTTTTATTTATCCATTTATAATTTCATATCATTGTGATCTTTCACGTACTTGTCACTCGCTTTGACATAGAAGAAACGAGTGGTTATTTTTTGCTTTACTTTACCCAGATGAGATTGAATCATCAATCAAAAGGCGACATGAAAAGCACTTAATGTCAGAGTGATCACGGAACGAGAATCTAAAAACTGTACTTAATATGATTATAAACGGTGAAATCATAAATCTAAGTTTCGTTTTGTAATATGTACTTGGACCTCACGAACGAACAACGGTAATGTTTTATTCAATAATGCCTTGAAAACTTTAATCATAATTGTTGGGCTATTCATTTCAAATATTCACTTTCTTTGTTCAAGTTTTCACTGAAATTTTATTTTTTTGTTTTTCAGTATTTGCTCTAATTAGTTATGATAATTGTCGTATACATATATAGTCCGTTGCCATCAAATTAGGATCACATATGAATTTCACTTTTGCTGATAAATTTTTTGCAATATTATGGCTATAACATTATGTCACATATGGAAAATTGTTTTAGGTCATACAAATTTATTACTAAATACGTTGATAACAATATATACGTAGCAATTTGTTACTATCGTGATAATAAATTGTGAGTGATGAGCTATTAAGAGCCGTGCGACATCGTGAGAGCCGCCATGTTGTATAGTTTCTGGCCATCGAATTAGGATACGAAAATTTCTTACGAATTAGCGTATGAAAATTTCACTTTTATGACTATGACGTTATGTCATATATGGAAAATTGTTTTGGGTCATGCAAAACTATTACTAAATACGTTGATAACGATGCGTACATAGCAATTGATTTGTTACTAACGATAATAATCAAATTGGGTGATGAGCGATTAAGGGCTGTGCGAGCGTTTAGGTTAGGCTCGAATATCGATAGCGTCAGGTGAAATTTGAATGCCATAGAAAATATCTGCCTATTCAAAAGACTAGTTTACAACTCTCCAACATTATCTGAGTTGAAAATTACAGATGTTTGGCAAAGTAATGAAGATATAAGCATATGATGTGTACAGAGCATGCCGGAAGCTGTCACCAAAGCAAAGGGTGGAAATACAAGATATTAACATGTGTTATGTACAGTAGTAATGTATCATGTTAGTAGTTAATAAATTATTAATTAGTACAGGGCTTTTAATTTTAAAAACATGCTGAAAATTTGTAGTGGTCCTAATTCGATAACTGTGGCTGATATTTCAATATTGTTAGTTCTTTGCACTTAAAGGTATTTTTGTAGGCAGGTGACGGAACTTTCTTGGTTTGATAACTGGAAAATTTTAGATTTCAGGTGATTGAAAATTTGAGGATTTAGAGATATTTTAACTTGCAAATTTTTGAAGCAGAAAATCTTGATTATTGAAAATTTGGAAGCATGGAAATTTGAGATTTGGGGGTTGAGAATTTTGAATTTTTGGTTGGGGAGTTTAGAATTTGGGAATATGAAAATTTAGGAATTTGAGAAATTGCAAATTTGGGACTTTGAGAATTTGAAAAATTGTGAAATTGAGTATTTGGAAATTTGAGAATTTGGAAATTTGGGAATTTAGGGATTTGGAAATATAGGGGTTTGGGAATTTAGGGATTAGGGAATTTAGGGATTAGGAAATTTAGGGATTTGGGAATTTGAGAATTTAGGGATTTGGAAATTTGAAGATTTGGGCATTTAGGGATTTGGAAATTGAAGGATTTGGAAATTTAGGGATTTGGGAATTTAAAAATTTGAAAATTTGAGAAATTGGGAGCTTGGGAATTTGAGAAGTTGGAAATTTGAGAAACGGGGATTTGAGAATTTGGAAATTTGAGAAACGGGGATTTGAGAACTTGGGAATTTGAGAATTTCCAAATTACTAATTCGTAAATTTCGGTATTTCCAAATTCCCAAAGCAAAGGGTGAAAATACAAGATATTAGTATATGTTATTAATGTTATACAGTTGTAATGTATCATGTTACTAGCTAATAAATTATATCATTAGTACCTTTTAATTTTAAAAACATGAAAAATGCTGAAAATGATGGTTCTACTTAATGATGAAAGACTGTGAAATTCCTATATATATTTCCACTTCTTAAAACTTAGCTAATCTGATAGAAATGTCATCCATATAAATTATAACACTTGTGAGATCATAAGATTAAGTTTACTAATCCCAAAGACAAGTATTCTCATTTTATCATAACTTGTAAAAGTCATAATCAATGGATCACCGATTATTATCTTACTTTCCTTATCACCAGAGATTACGACTAGACTTATCAACCATTTAAGAGTAAATCGAATATCCATAAATCAACATTTATCTAAAGTTCGTATCAAAATGCTGTAAACAGCGTGTAAATGTTTAACGCGATGCAAACCTGAATAAATATGTTACGGATAGAACTGGCCAATTGAGGCATTTCAGAGCATGGGATGAGAATTTAAAGATAAACATAAGATTTAATGAATTTAGCGGGGTTTTCGGGGACGACTGGTCAAAAGCAGCAGGCATGGCGAGTTTCCATGCCTCGAAGCCCTACGTGCACGGGGAAACCTGTGGCCGTATTCGTCGAACACCATGAGTGTCTCGGCATGAAAAACACCATCGTAGCACCGGGGGTAACCAATCCGCCCGGGAGTGGTGGTGCTCACCAAAACACCGAGGGCCACTCCGCTCGGGAGAGGTGAGAACCCGGGCGGGGGCGAGCTTGCTTGCCCTGCGCTCCGGCTAGCTGTCTGCGGGATCGGTCGCACTCGAAGACGATAGATAATTAATTTTTCTAAGAAAGGTACACGTGCGTGGTGCACGTGGCAATGGCACGTGGCAAAAGTGGCACGTGGCACATGCTCTGAAATTCCGAGAAAAATGCCAATTAATAAGTATTTGATCCACCGCGAAATGCCGGCGAACCCAGGTGCGCACTTCGGCAGAAAAGAAAGACACTCCTCGGCGACGTCTCCTGATGCGTAATTTTCGAGAAACGAGTACAAAGGCGCGGACCGCTCCGTTTGACGGCGGGTACCGGCAAGTGCCGGCGCGACATCGGTATCGGCGCGCGGCGTGGCGGCGCGGCGGCTCGGCCGCAAAGGGCGGGCGGCATCGCAAGGATCGGTCGTAGAGGGATGACCGCGAAGCCAAGGTCGACGGAGGGCACGTGGCAGATTTCGAAGAAATCGGGTGGTTGCTAGGAGACGTCGTAGGGGAGTGAAACGTATAAAATAAGCGAGGGCACCGGGCCCGCACTTCACTTCGATTCATTCTCTTATATTTGTTGCTACGCGCTTCTTTCTTTATATTTGTTGTTACGAGGCTTCACTTATAACTTGTCACTACGGGACATACTTGTTGTCATTACGGACTTTACTTGTATTTTGCAAAGACTTTCGTTGCGGGATCAAGTATTTCGGCTTTGATTGTAATATTGATGTCACTCGCAGACTAAATTATAATACGTGTGTTATATAATAATTGAAATAAACTGTGCGTATTCACCGTCGGAAAAATTGAGTTGTTCTGATACAAAATACGAACCACAAAATTGATTGAATATTAATGTTGAAAATAACAAACAATTCTTGTATACTCAATACGACGAGTTTATCGATAATTAATATTCCTTTGCACTCGAAGATAATTTTTTTTGTTTGCAAACAACAACTTTAAAATATTAATTAAAACGTTAAATGAGTTTTTTTGAGGTTATTATTTTTCTACTAATAATTTCCGCTATTGTCTATTTCACTATATTTATACATCACATGGGAATTAATTAAATAATGCTTATTTCAAATTATTGTATTAAATCGAATAGCATCTGTGCGGCGCCTCTCAAGCGCAAAGGGATATGTATATTGACGAATGTGTTTTACATAAATTGTTGCTGTCATATGTGACATATTTATTTCGTTCTTTATGAAGTATTAATAGTTACTGACTCACATAAAGGAACGTTCAGTAAGAGTTATCATTTGTTCGTGTTATTTTAGGAAAAATATTTTCACGTAGTTCCAAGATACACAGGTTTTTATCATCTGAAGTGCACTTCGGAGCTTATGAAACTTCGTTTCATTCAGTGTAATGATAAGAGATTGATTTCTTTTTCCAGAAGATAATTAAAGTTCGTAGGAAGAATGTAAGTAAAAAACAATATCATCGAATTTGATTTTGCTAGGTTTTTTTTTTAATATGTTGGTAGAGATGCTAAATTAGCAAATTGTTTTTTATGAATAATGAAGTATTTTTCTGAATTTTGGAGAGTTTAGTTTTGAGATTTAAAAAATTTGGGACATTAGAATTTTGGGAGTTTTGGGAATTATGGAACTTCACAAAGTTGGAACTTTAGGAAATTAGGGTTTTGGAAACTTGGAACTTTTGGTCTGTGAGACTTTGAAATGTAGGGAGTTTAAAATTTTAATATTTTATGACTTCGGAATATCGGAATTTAAGAATTTCAAAATCTTAGAAAAATTGTTCAATTTTTGGAACTTCATCACTTTGCAATTTTAAAATTTCAAAATGTTGAAAAAATTGTTTAGTTCTTGAAATTTTTTCTCTTTGCAATTTAAAAATGTCAAAGTCTTGAAAAACTTGTTTAGTTCTTGAAATTTTGGTACTTTACAATTTTGAAATTTGAAAATTCTGAAAACATTTTCTAATTCTGTAACTTCCGAACTTTTAAATTTTAGGATTTTTGAATTTTGCAATTTTGTAACCTCAGAACTATACAACTTTCTAATCTTTAAATTTCGGTACTAAGAATTTTTTAAACATGAAACTTCACTTATTAATTTTCGTGAACAACATGTTACAAGTGTAATATAAAATTAAATCGTCTTCGAAAATTAGCTTGGACACATAAAAGTTTGGGAACCACTGATTTAAAACGCGTATGTGAATTATTACACCGATCCAAATTACTGATAATTAATTTCCCCGTTGGCATCCTTTCACGCGAGAAATAGCCTGAAGAAATGTATTTTACTACGTACGCGTTTGAAAGACGTGAAACCGTGTCGCGTGAATTACTCACGTGCTTTCGCATTCCTCTTTTTCTGTCTCTCGACAATTTATGTAATTCACACGTTTTACTGTTCGCCGAACACGCTGTCAATATTTCCACCTACGAACATATTTTATCGTGCTCGCATGTATCCGACACTTCAGAATGTTATTTCAAAAATTATTTGCATGCAAGCTTTTCCTTTTACTACTAAAAAATTACTTCCTTTTTTTTCTAATTTTTATTGAAAATCTACTAAGGTGTGGTACTCATTTTAGTACCATAAATGACGTATATCTGTAAAATTAGATATTTGGTAATATTCGAAAGCATATGAAGTATATTTGAAAAATGAGATTTATTGTAATATTTCAAAATACATGAAGTATACTACAAAATTATATTTTTGGGAATATAAGTGATTGTGTGAAGTACATTTACAAAAGTAGATATTTGGAAATATTATTAAACACATGAAGTAAAGTATTCGAAAGTATACGAAGTATATTTATAAAATGGGATTTATTGTAACATAAAATGATTAAAAACTTATTTAATTAAAAAAGAATAAAAAAGTAGCATCAGTAAATAATCAAAGACAGACAACGTTAATTCTAAAAATTTACTTTTCATGTTCACAGCAAATGTACAATCACAAAAGTCATATATTTCAATTACAAAAATATTATTATCAAAAAATAAATAGTTTAAAAGTTTTCAGCGATAAGGTTTTGATTTCGTGAAAATTATTGACGATAGTCAAAGAACAGTAACTGACCATAGTGATGTGTGACTCCAGCATATTGCTTTTAACGTTGTCTGACTTTAAACGCTCGTAAAACAGCAGAAGATTAAAAAGCAGATCGAATAAAGCGAGATAGTACGTCGCGTTGCAATAAATTACGCAGGATGGGAAATGTGCAGGAACCCACGGTTACCGGTGTTTTCTATTGAAATTTTCTGGTATCTTGTCGCTGTTGGATACCTCATTTTCATAAAATAACGAGCTCGTTCGAGGGTGTACACTCACGTGCACCCTAAGTCTCCCATTTTCCAACCTCTTTCCACATAATGAAGAGTCACACTCGTGTTACAGTCTGTAGCTTTTAAATGAGACAAAAAATATTTGCACGGCGATCAAATTTTAAAGGTTTCTAACTGAATTAATTAAATTAAATAAATAACGCGTTTGTTGGAATTTTAGGGTTTGCAGATTCAGAAATTGAGGAAATGGAGGAAATTGAGGAAACTTGGGAAATTTAGGAAATTTAGAAAATTTAGGAAATTTAGAAAATTTAGGAAATTTAGAAAATTTAGGAAATTTAGAAAATTTAGGAAATTTAGGCAATTTAGAATATTTAAAATATTTAGAATATTTAGAATATTTAGAAAATTTAGAAAATTTAGGAAATTTAGAATATTTAGGAAATTTGAGAAGTTTATGGAATTCAAGAAATTTAAGAAAAGGAAATTTGAGAAATTTATGAAATTTTTTTAATTCAAAGGATTTAGAAGCTTCGAGGAATTCAGAAAATTTAAGGAATGTAGAAAATTTGCAAAATCTGAAAAATGTAGGAAAATTATAAGTATAAAAAATTTGAGAAACTTAAGAGGTTTGGAAGTCTGAAATGTTCTGGATTTGGGATTTTAGAATTTGGAGATCTAAGCATATTTTAATTTGGGAAATTGTAAATTTGGTGGTTCGGAAATTCTTGAGTTTTCCAAATTTTCAAATTTCCAAATTCACAAATTTCTGAATTTCTAAATCCCCAAGTTCCTAATTCGCAAATTCCCTAATCCTTAAATTTTCAAATTCCCAAATTTCCTAGTTTCCAAGTTCCCAAATTCCTAAATTCCCAAATCCCTAAATTCCCAAATCCCCAAGTTCCCAAATCTCTAAATTCCCAAATCCCTAAATTCCCAAATCCCCAAATTCCCAAATCTCCAAATTCCCAAATCTCTAAATTCTCAAACCTCTAAATTCCCAAACCTCTAAATTCCCAAATCTCCAAATTCCAAAATTTCCAAATTCCCAAATCTCCAAATTCCCAAATCTCCAAATTCCCAAATCTCCAAATTCCCAAATCTCCAAATTCCCAAATCTCCAAATTCCCAAATCTCCAAATTCCCAAATCTCCAAATTCCCAAATTTCTAAATTCCCAACTCCCTAAATTCCCAAATCTCCAAATTCCCAGATCTCCAAATTCCCAAATCCTTACATTCCCAAATTCCTAAATTCCCAATTCTCCAAAATCGAATATAGATGTTTAAAAGATTCTTCCCGCTACACTTGTTCATATTGAAGGGAAGTGTCCATTGCGCTCGAGTATATATGGAAAAGCCCGTTTTATACTTTTATCTGATCGCCGACGTCGACATTAGACGAGGCAGATAGTTAAACGATGAGTCATAAACGACGGAAAGAGTCGAGCATTCTTTTCTCTTTGCTCCATATGCCTGCAGCTGACTACAACCATGTGTATGCTAACACGTGGAAATGCAGGCATTTTTCATGATCCCATTCAGTAGTTTACATCTTGATACACGGCACCTTCCTTCTTTGCCTTACTTCGTATCTTCCTTTATGGGGATATTCTGCTCTAGAAAACTTGAAAAATGTGAAAAACTTTGTGGGATGTTCTAAAGAATTTGGATAAAATTTTATTTTTACGTATTCTATAAAATCAACTATCGTTATCTTTTTTTAAGTTTTTTTTTTAAATTGCACTTTTGTGGACGTTTATTATAATTTATTATAATATTTCATATTTTAGTATTTTATTATTAGTGTTTTATAATATTTTGTTATTATTACAATATTTTATAATATTTCATATTTTAGTATTTTATTGTCATTACTATTTATGGATATTTGTTAATACGTATTACTAGTAAATATTAGTTATCAATTTCTTGTATTATTTGTGATAATTTTGTACCCTAAAATGTGTACAGTTTTGTATTATTTATCTAGAAAAATCTAGTGATAATTGTTTAGAAATTATTTTTAAAATATACTATTCAAATTTTGTGTAATTTGTACAAGTATATTTCTCTTGTTATTTTCACGGATCGAGTTTTATGGACATAAGCGATAAACCGGCTAATTAGAAACAAGTATGCTTACACATAATTAATTATCATTAATTAAACCTTCTAAGACGTTTTAGATAATTACAGATATTATGCATAACCCGTTGTAGATATTACAGGTATCCTATTACAGACATTACCGATAATCTGTCATAGATATTACAAAAATTGTAGATGGTAAAGATAATCTGTCATATAAAAAAATGAAGGATGTTGCAGATAACCCATCAGATAATAGGCTATAATTTATTTTTTTTAATAGTCAACTGATGGTTGAGTTTTTGTATGGGAAAATACTAGTATTACAGGCTTATTTAGTATTACAATTTTTATTGACACGACATATTCTATATTGTGTAATAAAAATTAAAATATATTTTTCGTTCAAACGGTATATGAACAATTTTTTTTAATAAAGTAATGTTATTGTGCAATGTTTAACATCAATTCAATTTTTTATTTTTTGATTCTGTATGAACTATATTCAACTTTTGATTTAATACAAATTAAATTCAATTTTAATTTAACAGGAATTACTTAAATTCAATTTTTATTTAACACGAATTAAATTCATTTTTTGCTTAATATGAATTAAATTCAATTTCTATTTCAATACGAATTAAATTCAATTTTTGTTTAATACGAGCTAAATTCAATTTTTTTTAATATGAATTAATTTGATTTTTTATTTCACACGATTCAAATTCAATTTTTATTTCAATAGGAATAGTCAACTTAGCATTCAATATTATACAACAGTATTGATCGTTCAGGGGCTGTTTTTGTCATCAGAGTAGGAATGGCTGTTTCGAAAACTTTTCTACCCTCGGATTCTGAATCATCCACATTTCCATTGTAACTTTTGGATTAAAATTGCTTCTGATTAGTTAGACGCAAATGGTATTGCTAAGAGCCTTTTAAGTTGATTGTTCTTGAAGGTCAATCTTTTTATATCCATGTATTGTTTTCGGAGCAAAAGTTAAGCTTACAAGTCGATTAACCTATTTAGATTATTAGGAAACTTAAAAAGTGTCTTGACGTTACACTTTTCTTTCAAAATGGATTAGATATACACGATTCAACTAATTTTCAGTAAAAAAAAATATTATTTTGTATAATAAGGCAGATAATTTAGTATAATTTTTCTTAACATCGAATAATTGCGAATAATTTTTCTTTGTATTATTTTTACTTATTCTACTGTTTTATAAGTACAAAGCTGTACTTACGTAATGAAATACAAACTATTAGTAATACAGTTAGGTTTACATTTCATTGAAGGAAATAATTAAATAATTAATAGTTGATCAATAACGATTGGTAAGAATCAAACAAACATTAGAAAGTTTATTATTAAAAAAACTCAATTTTATGTACATACATATATTTTTACCCTTCAATTGTATATAACAATGTAAAATCCTTATATTTTATCAAATCGTACATTTCATAATTAACGAAATTATCAAAAATATTTTTTTCCTCCTCCAACTAAAATTTTTGTAATCAATGAATTTACAAAATATTACTGTAATAAAAAAATTATTTTGTTTAGGAAGGTGAATTATTATCATTAAGAAAAAACTAGTAATCAGAATAAATTTTGCTGCAATAAATTTAATTTTTTACACATATGAAGGATGCACAATAGCACAATTATTTATCTTTTATCCAAGAATCCGTAATATTCTACAATCATTTTGTTTGAAGATTAAGATTTGTTCAAGAAAACAATAGAAACATGTAATGTTCAACATTGAAATTATTTCCAGAACGATACTCATAACATCTTTTCCACAGAAGTATACGATTTAACGATCACTATACATACATCACGTTACCCTCCGAGACTTTCGTTCGGTCCGTGACTAGAGTGATAAATGAACTTCAATCTTCAAACCACACTATACTACTTTTGATAACGTTGTTTCTATTGTAAACTATCTTCGAAATTTTATCTTAATATGTTGAGTGTTGCAAAGAAAACGTGGTACTGTTTTAATTGCAAATACCGCGACCTCTCGATATGTCGCCGCGGATGGAAATGTAAAAAATTAGAATTCGCAATATGTTAAATTTGTTAAAAAATTATAACAGTTTCTGTAATTAAATATTGTAATTAATGTTGTGACAGTATCTGTAAAAGTGGCAATATAACTAGAGTTTAATATATTTAAAACGCGATCATTTTGTTTATTGATTTATTCATGTTTATTTGATAACTTACATAAGAAATATTATGACATAAATGAAGGATCGGTTTGTTCGGGGGTCGTCGGGTGCGATCGGGCGCGATCGGGCGACTCGGACAATTGGCGCCAAGAGAATTTGGCGCGAAAAATTAGCGAGAGGACAAAGAATCGGATGGCATTGGTTTCTTTTTACGCGGGAATTGGGAGAGAATGAAGAAAACGGCGGGGCGTCGCGGGTGAGTCTTGTCGTAACGGTTGAAGTGATACGTTGTCCGAAAAGTTGTCGCATAATTGTCTGTAATTGATTTTTGTACTTTTGTTGAATTATTAAAATTATTTTGTTATCGTTATTCCCAAAAAACATTAATCCGTCAACCTCGATTATTTCGATCCTACATATATTAAATAATATGTATATGACATTAATTATAACTTAAATTTTCTTAAAATTATTATTTAACTCATATCAGTTTAGTACGATCGAAAAAAGAATTATATTTAGTGACATTCACAAAATGAACATTTGTATTATTTTTTTGTAACAATATTCAAAAATATAATTTCAGATTGGAATATAAAGAATGTATTATTATGTAAATAAATCTCATGTGTTTATATGAGGAATTACAATCAGAATGACAATTAATAAATTGTGGTGCTGTTAATAATTACAGTAATCAATTTTGGTAATAAATGTGATTAATAATTCCATGCACTTTCATTGAGAATTATATTCATTACTTTGTCGTGTATAATTAATAGATCGTTTGTAAATCATAATTGGTATACTATTTGTGATTTACAATTAATATTTACGTTGATTGATTCATACATCGATTATATATTACATTATGCATGTTAAAAAATGACTAAAATTACTAAAATTATCATGCTCTCTAATATAACCAATATTTTTGCAAACATTTCACGAATTTCTCAAACTCTCCTCGAAAAAGATCTAAAAAAGTCCTGTCCAGCATTTGTTATTTATTTTCTTAGAAGAAACTAGCTTGCGCCATTGATTTCTAGCTTGCACAGCTAATTCGCAAAGTAAATTCGAACTTAATTATAAAATAAATGACAGGGTAAATAAATAAAGTTATCCATGACTTCAAGGACCATCGTCATCAGCAAGAATATTAACTTCTTTTTCTTTATCGCACAGAAGAAATCTATTTATCCCATGAAGCCGACATTGACGTAACGTGCAATCGATTTCACCTGTCTCCATTCACGCGATGAAAATAATAAACCACCGTTTCGTTGAGTAGAACCTGCTCTTGATAGTGTGATTTCATATCAAGTCTTCGACTAATTTTAAATTTTATAGTTATCTCAAAATCTCTCGCAGCTTGTTCGCGAAGATTGGATCGATAGAATATTGAATTATACCTATTATTAATTCTCAGAATAACGCGGTTGTTTTAGATATTCGAAGTGAAACGCAGGATTAATTTAAGTTACTTCACAAATTATTCATTATTTTACATTTTCACTATTATAATTTAATTCATTTTTATGGAAAAGTTTTGAGAGTATTTAGGATGGTTTAGTTACACAGAAAACAGTATGCGTTTTTATTTCAAAACAATAATTTGTTTTTTTCTATGTACTTTTTATTATTTACAACCCTTGAGTCAATTTGGACCCATAGAAGGGGTCCATTAGTATTATGGAAATGTAGATATTTTTGTCATTCATCCTTTTGTAAAATTTTGTGTCTCTAACCGTTTAGAAGACATTACTCGTAGAAGTACTAGCAGCTCTGCATTACTAATTCGAAGAATTTTTCAATATTCTTCGTGACGATATAGATAGAGTTTCTTATACAATAGTAATGCTACTTGAAATAATTTAAAAGTCGAATAAGATGGTCAAATGTCTCCTTGGGTTGAATAAAACTTACATTACATTATTCGATAGCATATTCAAAAAATATACCAAGTTTCAACCCCTTATCTCAACCAAGAGGTACTAACAGAAAAATTAAAGTTCCATTTTTATTTTTCATATTTAATTCTACATAATTCTGAAAAAAATCTGAAACGTTGAGAACCCAGTAATAAACATAGAATTTTTGCAGATTTTTTTAATTGCAAATTGTAGTTGTAGAAAGTGCGATTTCTAATTGTTTATGTAGGAGCACTACTTTTGTACTATTGTGGTAATAATATTATTATGTAGTATTTATTTTATATTTACTTTTATATTATTATGGCAGTAGCATATTAGTGTAACTATTATTCTCTAATTTTTTCAAATTTTTCGGTAGGGTCCTAGATAAAAAATCAGAAACTGATTATATAGTGTAAAAAAAGCAATATCTATTTCAAATTTGCATGCCTTATTTTTTTTTAATATTTATCAAGTAGTATTAAATAGATTCGCATTTACATTCATACAAATGTTGCATAAATTACAAAAATTCATTTACTAGTTAATTTTCCCAAATTACTTATATTTTGACGATTATATAATAGAATATAAAATTACTTATAAAAAATGTTAGTTTATTAATAATCTTTTCTTTAATATTACTTTCTCTTCTTAAGAATGCAGAAATAACAGTAATTTTTAATTATTAAAAAAGAAGTTTTATTAGTTATCCAAGTATGTTTAACAAACTTTAACGTCAAGGAATAAAATTAGAATTTGTGCAACGGAAAATTTCCCGTAGTGAAATTATTATGTGACAACTTTCTTTGCGTCTGGTGGCTTTGATGTTCCCAGAGAAATCGATATCCAACGAAGTCGTAGAAATCAGTCGATGTCCATCGTTCCATTTCTGAACTGTATTATTGCGTATATCGTTTGCATTGCAAATATCGGTCTAGCACTGCTGCAATCAATCGAACGTCGCTATATCAATCATAATCAAACCGTGCAAACTCAGTTAGCTAAACAGCATTAAAAACAACATAATTCTCGATCGTGTCGAAAGATATCGAGTTTTGCGGAACGTAATCAAAGCATATTGTTGACGGAACTCGCATAAGCTTGTACAGAGTGTGTTGTGAGATTGAAACGAGCTGTATTTTAACAGATGAAGGATTAGAGTTAGATATATTGACATTTATTGACGATTTATTTTAAGTTTTAGGAATTATGGAAATTTTGGTTAATTTGGGAATTTGAAGACCTGGGGATTTAAAGTATTGAGAATTTAGAAATTTTTCAATTTAGAGATCGGGGATTTGGAAAATTAGAAATTGGAGAATTTGGATGACTTCGAATTCGATTGATTTGAAAACTTGGAAATTTAAGATTTCAGAATTGATTTAAAACTTTAAAAATTCTGGAATTTACAAATTTAATAATTTCATAACTAGGTAGCTTGCTAGTGCCTTAGAATTTGACAATTTTGCTTTCTGGAATTTGAAAATTTAAAACGTGTGAAAATTCAGGAAACTTTTAAGAACAAATACGTAAAATGTTCATATTTAAGAATTAGTGAATTAAAATCTTTGAAAATTCGAAAACTTAAATGCTCAGGAGGCTAAAAGTTTGAAATTTAAGATATAAAAATTTCTAAATTTGAGATATAAAAATTTCCAAATTTGAAAATCTAAAAATTTTCGAATTAACGTATTTAATTTTTCAAAATTAGACAATAAGTACTATTTACGTTCTACTCGACCAACTGCTTGCTCAAGTGTAGACAAAGTGCTTTTCTCCAACGGCGTTACTTATTCTACCATCTACCAATATAAATTAGGTTTTAATTATTCTGCCAGAGCAACATAGGCTTTATGCACAGCTCGGCGTTCATTGTACATCATCGCAACGAAATCGACCGTAAAACGTGTTGGTGGCATCGACCGTTGTATGAATCACCGAACGTTGTCGAGTGATGAATGAGCGCCACGTCAAGTAGCCCGTTCAGTTCACCCTACTCTTTCGCTCCTCCATTCCCACCCCCGCGTTTCGCGTACGCATCTTGACCTCCCTTTGCACTCTTCAACTACATGGTACAATGGAATATTTCTATCAAAAATTTGCTTAAAATTAGTTCTGTACTCTTATACATAACGTATATTCATTGTTATTTAAATTTTGTAAGTATTTATTTTACTTTAGATTTATTTTAGAAGACATACCATAAGTATTATTATTAATGTACGCATATTATTATGTTGTAACAAATATTTTAAGTGTATTATGATAGTATATACGATGATAAATATGAGCATCGTATGATATGCAGTATTGTAATAAGCATATTATGCTAGAATATAATAGTACAATAAATACAAGAATATTATGATAGCATATGCTACTGCCATATTTATAAGCATATTATGATAACATACAGTGTTATAATAAATATAAGTATATCATAGTATCATAAATATACAATAATTAAATTCGAAAACAGTTCTCGTATAAAAGTGTCACCTCAATTTTTCCATATCCAAATGTCGGATGAATCGGTCTTTTTTAAACAATGGAATACGATTTCTGTACAAACTAAACGTGAATTCATAAAAAAAGAGTTTTACTAAACTTTCGTGAATCGAGTTTTGTCCAATTTTCACGCGCATCGAAGAAATCTAAGAATCGACGCCGACTTTTCCACCATTTTGTGCCCCACCGCAAGGATATTGTTCGCGAAAGAGGCGGCAATTTCAAGCGGCCTGATTTTCAACCAACAAAGACTCGCAAAGCAGCATCGACACCGCTTTGTTTCGAATTTTGTGGAACAAGGTTTGTCCCGATTCAACGTGCTCTTCCTACGTCTGTTTTTTTCTTTTTTCGTTGGCCGAATTTCGCTTTTTACGCGGTTTCAGGAATACTTAAAAACGCGGACGACTGCGGTGGAATCGATAGTAATAATCCGTGTTGCGTTATGCAGAGGAAGTTATATTGGAGAGCTGATGATTGCTTTCATTCAATTTCAGAATAGTAATCACCTGCTACGGGAACTTCGATGAAATTCTATTAGAATCGATTATCGTGCTACGTACTGCGTGTAACTCGATTGCGACGCAAGTACGTACAGTCATTGATAAAAAGATAGATTCACACGTTTTTACTTATTATACTATTATATTATACTATTATACTATTTTAAAAGTCTCATGTAAGTCAGATGATTTAGATGAGTTATAAAATATTATTTATTATGATATTGACCTACTTTGTTATCTTAATTTCTTTCTGTTAAAATTCTTTTCACAATAGAATTTCTATCACACAAAATTTCCAAAAATAACATATTACCAAATTTCGAAATTTTGTTTGCAGATTATAAAATTCGCAACATTTTATATTCGCAACACGAACAACAGCTTTGAAAGTCATTGTCTGAAATTCATTAAATCCAAAGAAAGGATTCATCAGTCTAAAATAAGAAGATAGTCAGGTTCAACAAGTTTCAACTCAGATTAGAAAAGGGGGCGGACAAAGTCACGAAGTAATTTGTTTCCCTTGATCCAGGGTTAGAATATAATACGTAAGAACAGCGGAGAAAAAGGGAACAAACCAACTGATAACGTCGGAATACACAAGGATATTCGTTAACGACGTTCGTGTCGTATCTTTTTTATCACGAGTTTCGTTGATCGACGGTCTATACATAAAAACCTGAAGCTTCAGGTTCAACGATAAGCTTATCGCAGCGAGCTGTGTATAAGAAAAATCTGAAAACCCTCTCTCACTGACATAATAGTTTTCTCCGTTATCGTGGATACGAAGATTCTAATTCTAGTTTGTAGACTCTCTGATCGCGTGGAAAATCGCTAGAATCGATACCACGCTATTACTACTTTGAAATCAGAAGAGAGCTACAGTGCTCCACTAAAATAGAACTGCTAATCAATTTTCAAACGTATACATTCAAAAGCACGCAAGCTTCTTAATTATGAGGAAAATTTGAAGTCTGTGAAAAATTTTACATTGCAATTTTATATTATATTGTATGTACATAAATATTGGAGCAAGTTATTCGATAAAATTGTTAGTGCAGTGAACAATTGATCTTTGAAACATTGAAAAAATACAAAAATTCTACGACTCGGTAAATTTTAACTTAAAATAAAAAATTATGGTTTAACTAAAAACAACCGTACAGCAATTCATCTTCTGTTATCCAACACAAATATTCTGCATAGGACGTCTGAAATTTATAACACATTTTGCTAGTTTAGCTTCGCAACTATGGCACACTGAAAGTGGGACAATTTTAAAAAATATCGTTTTACACGTCAGTTTTGAAAACAATAAACTGTGCTAATATTCATTTTTAGGAGTTCTGTGTAATTATTTTTTCTGACTAATGAATTATGATAAACAGAAATGTACATTCGGAACCAAGAGTAATATAATATTGAGTAGCCTTTTGTGTTGAGTTCAGGAAGTGCTCAGTGGCCTTTTAGAGCGCTATAACATAATAGAAAGTTTTAAAATGAATGTTTCTGTGGTAAATTTACGACACCATAAATTTCTCTACGTTCTCCACGCTAATCATACTATCATAAATCGTACGGGTATCTATCGCAACAATTCCCAGTGATTGATGTATGCTTTCAGTCGGACACTACTAAAAAATCATTGTGCGTTGCTATAATTTTAAATTTAAGTTTATTAATAATATATGTTTATATCAACTTGATGTATATTATGTTTATTTGAATTACAAGCCGTAATTTGTATGTAACACTTGGACTTTTTCATTCTTTCAAATTCAGACATTTCAAATTTACTAAATTGCAAAGTTGCAAAGTTTCAAAATGGCAAAGTTATGTAATTACAAAGTTGCATAGTTGCAAAAATTATAAAATCACAAAGTTGCACAGTAACAAAGGTACAAAGTTGCACAGTAGCAAAAATACAAACTTACAGTGTTCCAAAAACATAAAATTACTAGAGAGAAAAGTTCATTTGTATGTTCTAATTAGATTCCTTCATTTATCCAAATTCAGAATTTTCACAATTATAAAATTACGAAGTTGTAAAATTACAAAACTAGAAAGTTACAAAATTACAAGGTTGTAAAGGCACAAAGTTGCAAAGTTAAAAAATTGATAAATCAGAAGTACAAAGTTGTAAAACTACAAAATTACGGCGCTACAAAGTTGAAAAGTTACACAATTATAATATTACAAAGTTGCAAAGTTTCAGAGTTACAAGCTTTCGATATCAAATTTAAAAACTGCAAAACTTTAGTTTCAAACTTTTAAAAATTGCAAAATTCAACTTTAAGATATGTCCACACATATCTCTCTACCCTTGAATAGATAATGAAATATACGTACCGTAAAATTATTAAACAAAAATCATTTGTAAACCCATTTTTAACATGTCATATCAACACGGCAAGTGGTATAACGGCGCGTCAGATGTTTCGATTAAAACGAGAATCCATCTACCCCTATTCATTTTTCTTCGCGAATTCTCGTCGTTTAATTTCAAAGTCGACTGGCTTCGACACGAAATGAACGATCACGTCGTTTCTATCGGACGACTAATTAATTGAGGCTATTGCAAGGTTTTACCGTTCCCGAAAAGTTTTATGGTTTTCAATCAGGGTCACAGGGTTTTCGAAATTTGTTTTGCGATATACGTGGGCAGTGTCGTTTTTTGCAATATTGATGGTTCTGTATGCAGTCGATGTATGTACAATTCAGAGAGAAATTGATTTTTGTGTTGAAAAAATTCATGTATTTTTTTTTGTTCTTGTTTCATAGTTGTATCAAGTTTTAAACTGATAAATTGAAAAATGATAAAAGCATTGTAGTTCTAAACTGTAAGTGTTTTTTTTCTTAAGTGCTAAAATTAGACATTCAAAAATTCCAATATCCGATAGTCTGAAAATAAGGAAATTGTAAAAATCTAAAATTTTATGGTTTCAAAAATGCAATGTTCAAAAATGCAAAAATTCTTGACTTTTAAGGTCGAAAAATTTAGAAGCACAATCATTCAAATGATTGTATAGATTTGAAGTCTCTAAATTTCAATTTTCAATGTTTCGAAATTGCAAACCCACGGTATCAAAATTCTAAATGTCAAAGTACCAAAATTGCAAATTCCAAAGTATAAAAATTCCAAATCGTAAAGTGCCAAAATTGCAAGAGTCAAAGTACCAAGATTCCAAATCTCAAACTACCAAAATTGCAAATCCCAAAATCCCAAAATTTAAGATCTCAAAGTACCAAAATTGCAAATCCCAAAATTCAAAAATTTTAAATCTCAAAGTACCAAAATTGCAAATCTCAAAGTACCAAAATTCCAAATCTCAAAATACGAAAATTTAAAATATCAAAGTATCAAAATTCCAAATCTCAAAGTACCAAAATTGCAAATCCCAAAGTACCAAAATTTCAAATCTCAAAATACGAATATTTAAAATATCGAAGTACCAAAATTACAAATCTCAAAATACGAATATTTAAAATATCAAAGTACCAAAATTACAAATCTCAAATTACCAAAATTGCAAATCCCAAAGTACCAAAATTCCAAATCTCAAAGTACCAAAATTGCAAATCCCGAAGTATGAAAATTCCAAATCTCAAAGTACCAAAATTGCAAATCCCGAAGTATGAAAATTCGACCTCTCAACCTTCCGAAAACCCAAATTCCCAAACTCCCAAAATTCTAAATCTCAAAGCATCAAAATTCCAACTCAACCTTCCAAAATTCCAAAGTCCCAAAATTTTAAATCTGAAAGTACCAAAATTGCAAATCCCAAAGTATGAAAATTCGACCTCTCAACCTTCCAAAAACCCAAATTCCCAAACTCCTAAAATTCTAAATCTCAAAGCATCAAAATTCTAACTCAACCTTCCAAAAACCCAAATTCCCAAACTCCCAAAATTCTAAATCTCAAAGCATCAAAATTCTAACTCAACCTTCCAAAAGCCCGAACTCCCAAAATCGAAAAATCCTCTCAAAAATTGTCTGAGAATCCTTTCTCCGCATTTTAACGGTTAATCAAATTTGCGTACTGAAGAAATGATAATACTTGCATGCTTTATCGTCGCAGCAGTAACAGCGTGTTCAAAGTCCCATAAACACCAGTATTATGAGCGTTCTAAGTATTCGTATAATCGATGACAGTAAACCCAACCGTGAACCGTGTTATTACGTGCCATTTAGGTGGTCAGGACGTATTATGTAAATCTTCAATATAATTAGGGGATTTCAGAGTAAATTACCACGGGACGTGTGTTGCGTGGTTGTTGTCAGATACATCGGCTACAGTCACGATCAAATACAAACACGAGTAGATAATGGTGCACTGAACACAACTTACAGAATACAATGCTACTGGCAGCGGTTGACAAATGTTTACATGGATTCTGTGACTACTTAAACCCGTTGATTATGATGAGATGATTACGTACACATGTATCAACTCTGTCGATACAAGATTTCTGATCAGTGTCTGTGCTCTTCTATTTTGTACTGTGTACGGTGAACGAAAGAAACTGGTATGTACTGGGTGTCTCAGATTTAAGGAACAAACTTCTTTTATAGGTGTTATTAATTGATTTTTGGAGGTTTTATTTTTATAATCAAGAACTCTTATTACCCACGTGTTCGTACTACTCGACTTTATTTCAAGAACTGAACATAACAAGAAACAAAACAATACATAATATCTATAATGTATGTATACATTATAGGTGTCGTTTAAACAAAGATAATGTAGATCCCTTCTATACGCAAAGGTAATAATTACATTTATCCTCTTAACAATAGGAGTATAATTGGAATGTATAAGAATTGAAGTGTATAAGAATGGGTTGTTTAATGATTTATTATGGTAATTTTGAAATGGAGTATTGCATTTGTGAATTTGGTATTGAAGTTAACATTAGTGTGGTAATAATTAGTATTGAGAGAGTATAGTATCTACTAGAGAACATAAATTTTTCAAATTTTTAAATTTGTAAATTTGGGAGGTTTTTAAATACTTAAATTTCTGAATTTCCCAAACTACTGAATTTTTTAGTCTTCAGATTTTTTGATTTTGTAAATTTTGAGAACATTAAATTTTTGAATTCTTAAATTTCTAAATTCACATATTTCCAAGTATTAGTTTTTCGAATTAGGAAATTCACCAATTTTCAAACTTCTATAAGTCCTATCTAAACATTTAATTTGTAAATTTGCAAAATTTCTACATTTCTACATTTCTTAACTACTATATTTCTAAAATTCTACATTTTCGACCATTTCTAAATTTCAAACCTTTTACAAATATCTCAAATATATCAAATATTTCGACAATCTCAAATAACTCAAATAACTCAAATAACTCAAATAACTCAAATAACTCAAATAACTCAAATAACTCAAATAACTCAAATAACTCAAATAACTCAAATAACTCAAATAACTCATAGAACTCAAATAACTCAAATAACTCAAATAACTCAAATAACTCAAATAACTCAAATAACTCAAATAACTCAAATAACTCATAGAACTCATAGAACTCATAGAACTCAAATAACTCAATTAACTCAAATAACTCATAAAACTCAAAGAACTCATAAAACTCAAAGAACTCAATTAACTCAAATAACTCATAAAACTCGAATAACTCATAGAACTCAAATAAGTCTAATAATTCAAATCAAATAATTCAAATAATTCAAATAATTCAAATAATTCAAATAATTCAAATAATTCAAATAATTCAAATAATTCAAATAATTCAAATAATTCAAATAATTCAAATAATTCAAATAATTCAAATAATTCAAATAATTCAAATAACTCAAATAACTCAAATAACTCAAATAACTCAAATAACTCAAATAACTCAAATAACTCAAATAACTCATAGAACTCATAGAACTCATAGAACTCATAGAACTCAAATAACTCAATTAACTCAAATAACTCAATTAACTCAAATAACTCATAAAACTCAAAGAACTCATAAAACTCAAAGAACTCAATTAACTCAAATAACTCATAAAACTCGAATAACTCATAGAACTCAAATAAGTCTAATAATTCAAATCAAATAATTCAAATAATTCAAATAATTCAAACAATTCAAATAATTCAAATAATTCAAATAATTCAAATAATTCAAATAATTCAAATAATTCAAATAATTCAAATAATTCAAATAATTCAAATAATTCAAATAATTCAAATAATTCAAATAATTCAAATAATTCAAATAATTCAAATAATTCAAATAATTCAAATAATTCAAATAATTCAAATAATTCCAGCAATTCAAACACCTCAAATGTTTGAACCGCCTGAAATGCATCAAGCGCCTCAAATGCATAAAACGCCACAAATCCATCCAACGCAACGCTTGAAATACACGAAATGCTATAAATCCATCAAGCATCTTAAATACTTCAAATGCCTCAAATGCCACAAATTCCTCAAATTCTCCAAATTTCTTAAATGCCTCAAATACCACAAATTCATCAAATTCCTCGAATGCATCGAACGCCATAAATGTATCAAAGTCTACAAATGCATCAAACACTCCAAGTGTATATAACGCCACAAATCCATCAAACACTTCAAATGCATCAAACGCCACAAATGCATGAAGTATCTCAAATGCCACAAATGCACCACATAAATCAATTGCATCAAATGCATAAAGCATCACAAATGCCACAAATACACCAAATGATTC
The DNA here is from genome assembly GCF_050947335.1 of Megachile rotundata. Taxonomy (NCBI): domain Eukaryota; kingdom Metazoa; phylum Arthropoda; class Insecta; order Hymenoptera; family Megachilidae; genus Megachile; species Megachile rotundata. Next base: position 5,889,021 of record NC_134992.1, read on the forward strand.
AAATGCGCCAAGTGCCTCAAATTCATTAAATGCCTCAAATTCATCAAATGCCACAAATGCATCAAATGCATTGAACGCCAGAAATGTATCAAGCATATCACACGCCTCAAATGTCTCAAACGCCAGAAATGTATCAAGCGTCTCAAATGTCTCAAACATTTCAAGTGCCACAAATTGGCCAAATTGCAAAATATTCATATCTAGAAATTTTCAAAAATTATGAAATTATCACTTCAGTTTGAACATTTACAAATTTTAAAATTGACCACCAAAAACCAATAAGCGATGGAATCTCCTCATTCTTTCATTTTTCCTAGAACAGTTTATTATACTATCCATTGTACACCACACTGAGGCACGAAAAAATGAGTAGAATTGTGCGAGGGCAAATTGGGAGGAAATGTCTCCCAGATGCCCTCTTCCTACGAAGAAAACAAATAAAGTAAAAAATTGTGCGACGTTATGAGCAAGTTAGTAATCGTTAAACAAAAAGTTACGATTTTTCCGCGAAGGTGCAGTTATCGTCAGTGTCAAGAAACTATTTATGTTTTCGTAGAAACCTGGTCTCGGAATTTTTTTCCTAGGGATATATCGATGTTTGTCAAGGGCGTTCGTGCATTGGCATTTTTCCTGTTGGCATATCCGCGCCAAAATATTGCCTAAAAGGCACTCGTGCGACGACAAAGTCGGCGCCGTTGCGTCGTTCGCATCTATCGGCAGAAATAAACCGAACGTTAGTATTAAGGTTGCGCAACCCACTAATTCAACTTGTAGTTTCTTAAGTTTTAGACCCGCGTCGCATCGTGCGTCGATGTTCCCGACAGCCTTGTATCTTCTTGATCAATCCCAGGATTCATTATGAATCCGTTCACGAACGCTTGTTTTCATTGTTCACTGACTTGCTCGTTGATTTCATTGTTACGAAACGTGCAATTAACGCGGTCTCTGCTGTTCGCGTTCATGGTTATGTTTTGATTACGGCAGCCACGCGAGAAACGATTTCTATGAAACACGGCTTAATAAACAATGTTTAACACGGTGGTTACAATAGTGGATCTAATATCAGGCGTAATCTTTGTTTTGACGTTGTTACGGTTGCTGTTATCGATAATTCGATGTATGTCGACACGGAGTTGCTATCGATAATTACCAATAATCGATATGTTGATAAATATTTGGAATGTTGTAGTGTTATCGATGAGGACCAATCTTGTTCAAATGTTATTGATAAATAGTGATAATACCGAAATGTTATTGATAAATATTAATCTTATACAAATGTTATCAATAACTATCGATAATTTCGATATGTTATCGATGAATACCAGTAACATCGAAATATTCTTGATAAGTATCAGTGGCATCAATCATATTATTGAGTATCAATAATATCAGAATACTACCAATAGGTATCAATAACATCAATATATTATTGATAAGATTCATTGATAAGCATCAATTCAATAATATAATTGATAAGTATCAATATTATTGTACTATCATTAAGTATCAATAACATAATTGATAAGTATCATTAACATTAAATTATTGATAAGTATCAGTAACATTATACTATCAATAAGTATCAATAACATAAAAATCTAATCGTTGAACGTTGATGATATAAAAATTTGATCAATAATTACCAAAAATATCGCAATATTGTTAACAATACTGTTAAAATATTGTTAAATTGAATAAATGAATGACCAGATGAAAATGTAGTTCTATCATGCAAATTTGTTTGCTCCAGTTGAACATTTGATTAGGTCATATTTCAGAACTAAAAAACAAGTAATTGCTCTGAATGATAAACTCTGCCATAATTTATTCAACGAACATAATTAACCGGATTAACCAGTCCAAAGATAATAATCAAATATGATCAGCGTAATAAGACAACTCAATCAGGTAACCTAATCAGTTAATATAATCTAACTGAACCTAATAATGTAACCTAATCCAATTTAATAAAGTGACCTAATCAAACCTATGCGATACGCTCTGACTTAACTCAATGAATTAACCTAATCTAATAAAGTAACCCAACTTGGTAACTTAGGCGAATAAAGAAACCTAACTTAATCACCTGATTTAAGGTAATCTTACCTAACCTAATTTAATAACATAGTAAAATCTATCATCTTAAATATTGTAACAATTTAATTGATATGATATTTGTATTTATTTCATGTGTAAAAGGTAACCTAACTTAACATAACCTGATGACCTATTCTAACCTACTTGATGTATTCTAATCTTTCTGTAAAGCAAAATCTAATCTAACCTAACCTAACTCATAGATGTATAATTTAAATTTTTCTATTAGTGCTTGAATAGTCAGATCATATGCAAAATTCAAACAAGAATAAAAGAATAATAAAATTACATGTCAAGTTAGGTTAGGTTAAGCTTTTTTTAGGGCAAAATCTAGTTTAACCTAACCTAACACACAATTGTGCGATTTCAATTTCTCTGTTAGTGCTTCAATAGTCAGATTATATTTACAATCCAAATTAGAATAAACAAAGAATAATAAAATTACATATGAAGTTAGGTTAGGTTAAACTTCTTGTATGGCAACGTCTAGTATAACCTAACCTAAGACGCAGTCCTGTGGTTTAAATTTTTCTGTTGGTGCTTGAATAGTCACATCATATTAAAAATCCAAATTAGAATAAACAAAGAATAATAAAATTACATATGAAGTTAGGTTAGGTTAAACTTCTTGTATGGCAACATCTAATCTAACCTAACCTCATATGCAGTCGTGTCGCTTAAATTTTTCTATCAGTGCTTGAATAGCCAAATCACATTTAAAATTTCAATAAAAATAAAAGAATAATAAAATTACACACGAAGTTAGATTAGGTTAAACTCAAAGCTCAAAAATATAAAACAAATTCAAAATAAAAAAATCATTTGCTCTTCACTTAGATCCTCGTAATAAACAATCATAAAAAAGTAAGAAATAATAAATAAAGCTTATCGATCGGATTTTATCGCGTTAAAAGATTTATGGTCGAACATAAATCAGCCGTGATTATTTAATTAAGTTCGAAATCGCAGCGATACAAATTACCCTGTAACTATCCGTGTAACAATAGTTTGCGTGCGATCGACACGTTGTAAAAAACGTTGTAATAACACTTATTCAAAGCGTCCTTGATTAACCTACTTAGCGTCATGTCGTTATCGAAAATCTCTGTTACAAGCTTCAAGATTGCGCTCAACTTCCGGTACAGAATTGCGTTTTCTATTTTATCCTCCTTTAATGTCACGCATTTCACGAGTTAATCAGATTTCTTTTTCGCTAGCTTCATTCTGTTGCATAAGCATCTTTCGAGTGACATTATACTGCACGCATCGTAATTAAACTTATCGTCAACTCGACGGAATGGTATAGCATCTCATTATTTCGTTTCGTTTGAATAATCGATTGCTTTGCTTCAAAGCTTTTCATGTGCTAGATTAATTCTTCGGTTCGTTTTGTTCACAACTAAAGATTTATTCGAACGGCAATTGGTAGTAATTACCACGTATTCGTATGTGCAGTGCATTCATTTGCAATGAAAATTTTGAATTCGTAATTTTATTGTATTTTCTGAGTTAAGAGGTTTCAATATTTTTTAGTATTTTTTTTGGGAGGTTTTATTGGTTTTTTTTGGTATCGATTGTGTTATTTTTGTGGGTTTTGTTGTTATCAATTGTAACTGCGTTCTCGAGGGTGCAAGTGATGAACACTCAGGGACACGAAAGGGTGGTTTATTTCTCAAATTGAATAAAATTCGAGAACTGCACAATTTGAAATTTTTATATTTTTAAAATTGAAGCGGTTTCAATTTTCAGAATTGTCAATTTGAAGATATGGAAGTTTGGAAATTTGAAGATTTGTTAATTTGTAAATTTGTAAATCTTCAAACTTGAAAATTTGAAATTTTTATATTTTTGTAGCTTCAACTGTTCAATTCAACCTCATAAATTTATCTATTTGAAAGAAAGTAAAATTGAAAAATTTAGAAATTTCAGAAGTTACAATTTTTATATTTCCAAGCTACTGAATTACCATATTACCAAATTCATCAATATCCAAATAATCAATTTTAAAACATCAAGTAATCTATAAAATGTATAAGTTTAAAAGTTTGCTAATACAGTATAATTTAAAATTTCTATATTTCCAAATTTCCTAATTACCACCTCTGTGAATTTCTCTATTCATAAAACTAAAAAATTGAATAAATACCTTACATAAAAATTTCTAAATTAAAAAGTGTAAAAATTCAAAATCTTAAACCCATCACTACATGCTACACACACACAAGTGAGTTCTTCAATGAACACCTGATCCGTGCATCGCAGATCCAAGTTCTACTTTTTGTTCAATTTTTACTCTATGTTTTATCGGAACCCGTCAAAAGAGAAACAAAAAAGAAAAAGGGAAAAACAGAGTCGTGTGTAACGAATTTACGTAGTTCACTTATGACTCTTTGCAGAAAAACGCGATACACTTTTCCGATACGCGTTCCCGTTTGGTTTGTTCTTGTTACACAAAGCATGCACGTACTGAAGCGTTAATATTGCGCAATGCTTTGTTCATCTGACACCTTAGTGTATTGCGTTGTTCGATATGCTTCGTCTTTTCACATGCTTTCTGGCGTTGTTTGTTTATGCTTCGTGTTCGCATGAACAACTTGCGTATGGATGTTTCTGAAGTAGCACGTTCAATTAGATTAACCCATTTTTTCGACCATAATCCCTGTTTGAGGATTTAAATACTTGGCAGAAGAACGGCGGAGAATTCGGAATTATAGAATTTATGAGTTCTATTAACTCTTGAGACTGTAGCTTAGAAATGTGATATATTCAAGTTTTTGGAATGTAAGTAGTGGTTTCATTATTTTTATTTTTATTCTTACGTTTTCATAAGGTGGTTCTTTTTATAAAACAATTATCAGTATTATAGAACAAATTTTAATATTTCATATTAAATCGATAAAAATATTTATTTTGTTGTATTAAAATAATTCGTCTATATGCAAATATTACAATTAAAATGAAAAAAGAAGCGAATAAATTAAGATTAAAATTAATTCAATGATAAACTTTTATTTTTCATATTAAATCAATTCAAATATTTACGTTGTTTGTTACAGAAAATTTGTGCAAACTTCTACAAATTTCTACAAACAAATATTACAGTTAAACTTAAGAAAAAGATTAAAATTAATTCTGTGATATATTAAATGTCAATATTAATTAACATTTAATTTTTGATTAACATTTGATGTATTAAAAATTAATATTTCAGTTCAAATCAACAAGAATATCTGTTTCTTTATTTTATAAAAAAATTCGTCCGCACAGGAAGACATATTTGAATTTTACCGCCACCTGAGTTCACATTCGATCAATCAATATGGCGGACATTTTCCTATCACTTCCCTTGAGGATCACTAGCTGACGCTGCATTCAATTGCTTTATTGCCACATTCTGTTATTTCTTTTTTATTGCCTACATTTAATTTAAATACAGCCCCAGTTGCAAACTATTCCTTCCAATAAAATATTCAACACCGTTAATTGTCAAAATCAACAGTTAATCCTCAAAGAATATTATTTAATTCCGCATTATAATAAATGTGTCTTGCAATTAGCTACGAAAAAAAGAAATTAGGTTATACAATTAATTCGTCTAGACACGCTAGTTGCTTTCTTCCTGGTGAAAATATTTCGAAAGAAACAAAGAGGCCGTGTTGCTGAACTGTAATTACATCCATTTACAGCAGTAAGCTTAAAACAGCTAGTATAGCGTTTGGTTACTGTCACGCTTTCCGGATCGCGACATTTAAAGCGTTGACCGCGAACGACATTTCCGACAGGATTCGCGTGCAAGCTTATGCACCGGTGCAAACGTATATGTATACGTATAATGCAGCTCGTAAGGAACCATGTTAAGCGAATTCATGACCGAAACGGGGATCGGCGACAAGGAAGTTTCAGGGTATTTAAACTCCACCGGAACAAACCGATTTCACTTTCGATTTCCATTTCGCTCCACGCAAACGAGGATTTTATTCTATTTTACTCGCTTTGCTTGCTGGGGGGTTCCCTTCGCCTTCTGCTCCACTACTTCACGATCCTACTTATCATCGTTAGGAGGTTTAGGATGCAAATGTTAATCCCTTGCCGCACAATTTATTTGTCACATGCGTCACTCAAACTAATAGCTATAATATTAAAACAAAGGAAATTAGAATGTATTTTATATTCAGAGATCCTTGATTATACAAATTATAGGTGGACTTGAATTTCAAATTGAGTATTCAAAATTTTAGTAAGGTCAGATTCGAACTGCGAGTGCGTTACGAGTGCGTCACAAATGCGTCACGAGTGCATCAAAAGTGCGTCACGAGTGAGTCAAGAGTGCATCAATAATGTCTCAAGAGTGCGTCACGAATGCGTCGCGAGTGCGTCAAGAGTGAGTTAAGAGTGAATCAAGAGTGAGTCAAGAGTGTATCAAGAGTGCGTTAAAGTACAGCTAAGAGGTTGAAGCCGTAACAATTTTCCCTAGGGTTTTCAAATAATTTTATTGGGGTTGATTCTATGGAAAAATGTATCTCGCATGGCCTGTGAATTTGTATACGCGTGGCAGTGGAACGGGGGTTTCATAATAATACTGATACGATCCTTTGCTTAAAAAGTGATGCTTTTTGCAGTAATGGTATTGAAGCGATTTCAATAGAACGAGCAGTCTAGGTAAGAATATTGCATCTGTGGAAAATTGGATTTGCGGAGATGAGATTTAAGAATCACGTTAGGTATCTACTTAGCGATTAGGTCTGCGAGATTTTCATCACAATGGGGCTTTTGAATAGTTCCCAACGATATGCACCGTGGACGCGACGAAGTATCCAGAAGATGGAAATTTCAAGCTTTTATACCTTGCAGCTTTGAAATTTAGTAATTCGGGGATTTGGTAATGTTGAATTTTAGGAATTTGGTTTTGGGTTCGAGGTATAGAGTGTTTTGGAATTTGAAAATTGGGGAAATTGAGAATATGAGAACTGGGAAATTTCAAAAATTGTAAATATAAAAGTTGGGAAATGTGGAAAATAAGAAATTGATAATGTGGACAATTGGACATTTGAGAAATTGCAAATATGAGAATTGAGAAATGTGGAAGATTAAAAATATGGGAATTGGGCAAATGTGGGAAATTGGAAATATGAGAATTGGGAAATATGGGAAATTGGAAATTCGAGAATTGATAAATGTGGGAAATTGGAAATGTGAGAATTGGAAAATGTGAGAAATTGGAGATTTGAGAATTGGGAAATATGGGAAATTGGAAATACGAGAATTGGAAAATGTGGGAAATTGGAAATACGAGAATTAGAAAATAGGAAATATGAGAATTTCGAAAAATTGGAAACTTGACAATTATTTAAGAAATTCAATAAATATGAAAACTGGAAAATTTTTAAATGATATTTCTTTGCAGAGGCTTTATACAACATTTTTACCCGTACTTATTCATTTGCAAAACTTTCAAATAAATTTTCGACATACACAGTTAGAATTATCCCATGTACGTTTATCTCTTTTACGTCGAAAGGACGACAGCGAAGAGCGATCGATTTTCGCTAATAATACAAAATTACTAGCAGGGGTAAAAAAGTGTATTGCATAATGAATGACATCGTGTGACAAAAGAGGGTGAATTCAATGCGCTCCTGCTGATACGTCATGATTCGTGGAACCACTTTTATGCCCCCTCGTACAAAAGAAATGACTGGTATAGGAGGATTTAACACATGCATGTTAGTTTTTTATGCATTTTCGTATTAATTGCTACTCATCCTTTATTCATGTATCGCATAATACGTTATTTAAAAGTTGTGATTATTTTTTATCTCTGTTTTCAAAAGTGCAATCTATTTTTTTATGTTGTTAGGAAAATAAATTGTATACTGTTCAGTGTTGACTCATTCTTTACTGATAAGTCGGAAAATTACTTAAAATTGTAAATAATAGGTAAGGAAACTACATATCCATATGAGGAGAGTGTTTAAATATTATTTAGCTCAGGGTGATTTCTACACAGTCTCTTGTTATATTACCATTTGTTATATGTTGTTATACTAGTACAGTCTCTTGTTATATTTGTAAATTTCTGTCACATGTTATATAGCCATGCGTTATATCTCACATTACGTTGCTGCGTAATGTATTCCTAGTGATAGGATTACTACGTATTGTATTGCCACGTGTTATATTGCCGACCATTATATTATAACGCATTGTGGTGTAACGCGTTATGTTTCCCCCTATTATATTGCCACACGTTATATTATAACACTTTAAAGTGTTGTGAGTTATATTGTCTCGTGTTATATCGCCACTTGTTATATTATCACGCATTTTACAAGTGCAAGGTATATTGTTTCGTGTTATATCGCCACCTGTAATATTATCACGTATTATAGTGTTACGAGTTTATTGTCTCGTGTTATATTGCCACTCGTTATATTATCACATATTATAGTGTTGCGAGTTATATTGTATCGTGTTATATCGCCACCTGTCATATTATCACGTATTATAGTGTTGCAAGTATATTGTCGCGTGCTATATTGCCACCCGTTATATTATCACGCATTCTAGTGCTGTGATTTATATTGCCTCGTGTTACATTGCCAACCGTAATATTATCAAGCATTATAGTGTCGCAAGTTATACTGTCCCGTGTTATATTGCCATCCATTATATTATGACGCATTCTAATGATATGCATTATATTGTCTCGTGTTATATTACCGCCCATTATATTATCACTCATAATGTTATGCATTATATTGCCTCGTGTTATATTTCCATTCGTTGCATTATCACGCATAGCATTATCGCTTATACTGGTTCGTGTTATATTGCCACCCGTTATGTTATCACGTATTATACTATTGCGATTTATTGTATTGTCTCGTTTTATATTGCCAACCGTAATATTATCACTCATTATAGTTCCGTGTTATATTGTTTTCTGTTATACCGTCACGCATTAAATTGCTACGCGTTAAATAGCTCCACGTAATATCGTCACACACTATATTATCTCGCGTTATATTGCCGTATACTGTATCTCCACACATTCTACGACCAGATTATTACAAACTATATCACTATGTGCGGAATCATCTCGCGTTATACAGTTGCGGATTAGATCACCATGTACCTACTGAATTACGATGCGTTATATCGCTATGCGTTGAATCGCACCGCAATAAATCGCCATATACCATTAAGCATATTATCATCAGTTATATTGCTATGCGTGGAATCATTACGCGTTATATTGCTATGCGTTGAATCACCACGCGTTGAATAACCTCGCGAAATAGTCACATGTTGAATCACCACACGTTATATTATTATAGTTGTTTTCTGTCGCATTGCAGTCGTACTCGCGGCAATATAAGAAGAATGTATCGCACTCGAGCACATAGTCGTGTAAGCCGAGGAACGATGTTCCCGTTAAGCGAAGATTTACTACGAAACCGAAACACCACCTGTAGTTGTAACCCCGCGGTATTATATTTAGCTTTCGCCCCCGAACCAGAGAAACTTCCCATAAATATAAATAACTACCCTTCTCCAATGCGTGCGACGATGGGGATCGAGAAAATTGCCTTCCTGTTTCCTATGGTTTTCGTCGCTCGCACTGTCAGTTCCGTTTGAAGATGCAATGTAATAGTGGAACACTTTTTAAAACACCTTCGACATGTATGATTACATTTTCACGCTATTTTTGTGCCCTCTGAGAGTAGAGGCGGAGGTAGTATTTTTGATTCATGCGAAATCCCTCAGGGAGATGTAAATAAAGTGATGCGCGGGAAATTCCTTACGAGATCCGAGGGCTTTATATGGGGTTGGAGAAAGATGCTTGTTCTTCGCTTCGATATTTAAATTCTACCTTTACTTACTATCTTTCGAGCCCGCGATTTTTCACATTTTTGAATTCTGAAGATCAACAAATTAATGAATTTCCAAACTTCTCAAGTTTTATATTTGCAAATTTCTAAATTTAAAAATTTCTGTATTTTTTAATTTCAAATTTGGAAAATTTGAGACTTTGGGAATTTGCAAATTTTTTAGTTTAAAGCTTATTAATTTGAAAAATTGAGAATTTGAAAATTTGATAATGTGATGATGTGATAATTTGATAATTTGAGAATTTGAAAATTTTCAAATACAAAAATTTATCAATTTGATAACTTGAGAATTCGAGAATTTCCACACTGAAAAGTTTATTTATTTTATAATTTCAGAATTTGAAAATTCCCAAATTCTCAAGTTCTCAAATTCCTAAATTCCTAAATTCCTAAATTTCCAAATCTCTAAATTCCCGAATTTCTAAATCCCTAAATTCCACAAATTTTCAAATCTCAAAATTCTCATATTTCCAAATCCCTAAATTCCCAAATTTCCAAATCCCCAAACCTCCAAATCCTCAAATTCCCGAATTTCCAAATCCGTAAATTCCCATATTTCCAAATCCCTAAGTTCCCGAATTTCCAAATCCCTAAATTCCCAAATTTTTCAAATCCCAAATTTCCAAAATTAAAAATATATTAATTTAAAAATTTTCAAACGTAACATCCAAAAATCGATTAGCGGCGCCTCTCACGTCGCCATTTTCCCTAAAAAAAGTCTATCGTGGCAATTACTGTTCACTCCGAAGTGTGTACAGAAACGAAAGAAACGAGAAAGATTATCTATTTGCATAATGCGCGAAAAAACGTCAAAGAGGTAGAAAAGTGTAACCCAAGGAATGGAATATCGATTGCATGTCAGTACTTTGTAGTTGTAAAGATTACGACTGACTGAACGATGCCATTTTTCCGTTCTAAATATACGTTTTATAGAGGTGTATTTCCTTCTGTCGTTAACCGCATACTCATGATTATTTTATCTCCATAGATAATGCTTTTCTTTTTTAGGTCGAAGAACAGATGTCATTCGTTGCATAGAAACATGAACTATGCACTAGTTAAATAGTGTATTTACTATTTTTGTTTATAAACATATCATTTTTATAATTTAGAATGTTTTAATATTACTTGAGAGTTAATTACGCAAGTGATTACTTATACCTTTTTTATTCGAGTAAATTGCAAAGCATTGTATATTTAGAAATTAGTTTATTTTGAACACGAAAATATTCTAATTATAATTGAATAACATTAGTGATAATAATTAAAATATTTAATATGTAGTTGATAATAATTAAATAATAATAATGATTAATAAACGATAATATTAAGTATGTAGTTTAATCTAGGAACAAAAAATTGGATGAAATTGGTGAAGTGATTTTTAAATAAATTTCGATATAAAATTTCCTGTACAAAAGGTTTATTTTCCTGCTTTGCACTTAAATTTATTTTTTGACGAGACATCAAACTTTCAAATTGCATAATATATTTCATGTTCATCGATTTACTTTCTGAAGGCATTTCCCATAGATTACTATCTCTGTCTTTGGCATTTTCAATTTGTTTTTTCTATAGAAATCATTTTTCTCTCGCAGCATGTTACACGTTTCATTCTGTCGATAGAGATCTTCCTTTAAATTTTATCTGAAATTTATGACGTTTGGGTTTTATCAAGCTGGGTGTACGGAAGATCGATATGCAAGAATAATAAAGTACTATTCAAATTGTAATAGCAAAAGTAAAACTTAAAGACATGTTGGAAGATGTAGTAATTTATACTCTCGTTATATTGCCACTTTCACTGTCGTCAACTACATTATTAACCATTTACTTAATTAAATTTGTTTTTATTGAAATGAGTTATCGAAATTTATTGAAATATTTTTATTGGGAAGGTGCAAATTAGTAAGTTTTATTAATTAAATCAAAAATAAATTTGAAATTTGAACATTTTTAAAATAAATTGGGAATTTTGGAAATTGGAAATTTGGAAATTTGGAAATTTGGAAATTTGGAATTCTGGAATTTTGGATTTTTGCAATTTGCATTTTGAAAAATTTGGAATTTTGGAATTTTGGAAATTTGGAAATTTGGAAATTTGGAAATTTGAAATTTGGAAATTTGAAAATACGAAGATTATTAACTACAACAGTTTCTGTATCTCTCGGCCCATAAAGAAGAAATACCTCTCGCTACATAAGACGAACATTTCATATTTCATACGTGTTCAAATCGATGGCAATATACCAAAAGATTATACTATCCTCCGAAAGTGGATCATAATAAGAAAATGTTCGATACTCTGCTCAGCAAAGTATGCAGACGATCAGTACTCGTTCTATTATTTTCCTATAAAAGAAACATCCATATTTAATTTCTCTTTACCGCCGACCGCAAAATAGGTCAGTTCGCTGGTACTTCTTTGTTCGCTTCAAGTTTGAACGAAATGAGAATCGTTTACTCTTCTATTTTGGCCTTATCCTCTCTGGCAGTAGAGCAATTAAAAACTGGCCTTTCGTGCTGGTGCGTGTTCACTCGAGTCAAAGGGTAACGACTAACGTGTTTCCGATGACGAAGATAGCAGAAGGATTGCACGTCATATGTAGGATGAATCCATATTTCATACGGCACGGCATCGTCGTGACGTCTTTAAACGGACATGATTATTATCACTGTCTACCTACGTATAACCTGATCGATACCATTGTGCCAGCGTTTTTGCTTTAAGCTTCAATTTAGCCTCGTTTCAGAAGCGGGGCGTCCTCGATTGTTTCAAAAATGTTAGCAAACCCCGCTATTACGATGGACCTTCGTTTCAACGATTCTGTTTTCGATACAAATTTCATGCACCTTTGAACTTTTGATTGATAGTCCAGATGAAACACAGGAGAAACAAATGAAAATCTACCCTTGCACAGCGGAGCATGTGTGACCACATGAGATGGAGCACATAGTTCATAAATTATAAAAGTTCCTGTTTTTTCTTTAATTGTAGTGATGCTGTAAGCGACGTTATCTCTTGTGATTTATAGTTTTACATAATTAGTTCATGTGGAAGTTATCATATGTCTCTGCTATTTCAAAGGTACGGGTCTCTTCCGATATATTTAACCCGTCGCCATGTCACCTGCATTTGCACAATTTATATTTGGGATCACTCATTTTACGAGGAACATTTCCATTTATTTAATTATGAATAATTTTATTAAATATGTTAAGGTGGCTAGTCAAATTAGCTAAATATGATCAGATTTTTTTAAAACAAAATTGCTACTTAGTTTTGACGAATGCAGCCACTTAAAGTGATAAGAAATTTTTTAAGATGGAACAGGAAAACAGCATAGAAATTGCTTTTGACAAATACTCCTTAGGATCAATGGTTATCATAATTCTAATTTGTAATGTTTCCTTTTTATTCAATTTTAATAATGATCAACTGTGAACAATTATTTAATAATTCTAAATAAGGGGTAAATTTAAATGCGACTTTTTCTTTTAATGTTTCAGGCTGTGCTCCCTAACTCTGACCCGACTGGTCACACTTCGGCCATTAGGTTCCGATTTAACTTCCATCAGCATCGCGGTGAAGATGCAAAGCTCGAAGAGGACCCTCCGCTCGAACGAGATGGCCATACCAATCGGTGGCATGTTGGACACGGAACTGGAGCTTCAATTTGCCCTTCAATATCCCCATTTCCTCAAGAGAGACGGAAACAAACTTCTTATACTGTTGCAGAGGAGGAAACGATATAAAAATCGCACGATGCTCGGATACAAGACCCTCGCTGAAGGCGTCATCAACATGGCACAAGTACGTTGATCGATTACCCTAATGAATTATTTGTTTTGTTTTGAGGACCACATAGAACACCACATTTATTATCATTTTCATTCGCAATGAAACTTAAGGAAGTTCATGTTCCACAAATTTGGACATCTTAATTTTTTTTTGTGGCCTGCATGACTTAGGATAAATTAACTTAACCTAAGTTAGGATAGATAGCAAATCAAATTTTTGAGATGGAGTTCAGTTTTGTTATGGACAATTTTATTTGGCTTTAGTGCAGTTTTATTAGGCTACTTTTTGATGATAAGCAAGTGGAGGCTAAAGAGTAGTACTTGTGAGAAAATTGAAAGAATTGTGGACAGTTTAAAGTTAGGTTAGGTTATTGGAAAAATTATTAAGGTCAGTAAATTTGTAAATTAGCATTTGAGGTATTGGGAAAAGATTCTGAAACTGTAACATTTGAGAATGTAGAATATTTTTAAAGTAGTACTCGTGCAGTACAATTGCACGATTTCAAAGAGAACAAATGATGGCGTAATTCTGATTGTCCATTATTTTGTCAAAAACTTGACTTACCCCCTTTCAAAATAAACTGATGTCGTTATCTGTAACAGTAACCGATACTTGTGGTTCTAGGTACTACAGAAGCAAATGGACCTGGAACTGGAACTGGTGTCGGACAAGGCTGAAAAGTACGGTGGTCATTCGGTCGTATTAGCTCGTGTGAGCGTGGTCGCATTGACCTCTCAGCCAGTCGACCAGGACAAAAGACTGATGAATGAACCGAACGAAAGGCTTTGCCCGGAGTATAGCGACGAGGAGGAGGAATTCAGCTCAGAGGGCGAGGCGGAGGGCAGCGACAGTGAGCCAACTCTCGAGATGCACAGGCGGAAGAGCCGAGCGAAGATTCCAGCCAATGCCAGGGTGCGTGAAACATATTAGTTCTGCTTTGTTAAATCCTCTTCGAATTGCATCGAGATACCCGATCATGGAAAATGCTCTTCTGTGTCCTCGATCGACCTACGCGAACGAGTTCTTGACTCGTTTTACGCTTTTATTTAGTTTGCGAGTGAGCAGTGCTGGATTAACAGATTTGCTCAGGGTATCCGGGTGAAACCATCACTGTTTTTGAACTTTAAGGGTCAAATCTGGTCACTGAATACTCTAAGATTTTTACCTCTTCACATTTTTGGAAAGAAAATATCTTTGTCTCTTAAAAATAATGTAAGATAAATAAAGATTGTCGGAGTTTATTAATTTCTGCCAGAGTACAAATTATATTTGGAAGATTTGGAGCCTGGATTTGACCATTAAGATCGATTAGAAATTTTATTTTTTTGGAACACTCATTAGGGTAAGGTATCGACACCTGATATAAACGACATTGTAACATTGTAAAAGACAACGTTCATTGTAACTGTAATAGTCGGTTAGTTTACACTACGTTTATAGGAGAACTTTTATATTTTATTTTTTTTATTGTATTATTTTGACTGCTATTCGTCTCCAAAAAGTAAAAGGGACTTGAATAAAAATTTGTTCTTATTGTTGTTTTTGACAAAATTCATTATTATAATTACTTTTATAATTTTTATTATAAAATAATAAATGTCTCCTTTTCGTAAATCTGTTGGAAAGTAATTTATACTTGAGTTACAATGTGCTGAAATTTAAAGATCATGCAAAGATCTTTAAATAGTTATTATATAGTTATTATAATTATCATTCTAATAGTTACAATGATATATTTAGGTGTCTTTGATAAAAACACAAGGCCAAACAATTATAATGATAATTATTATATCGTTTCAATACATATAATTGTGAGAATAAATATTAAAATGAGCATTTATTGAGATTTCTACAAAATTGTATAAATTTTAAAAATTTCATATAAAGCAGAATTAAATGAATATTACATGAACTTTTAGCTTCAACAAATTATTTATTAAATTAGTCACTTAAAATTACTGTTAAAATTATAATCTCTGTTTTGTTTTTTCATTTAAGGTATCAAAATTTCCCAGAGGACTAGACCGGTTTCATATAGTTAAGTAACCTACGTAGGAAATCAGTTTTATTCTAGATTAATAAATTTGTAGATAATAACATAACATTTCTTTAAAATATATAGTTTGAAGTGTTTGTAATTTTATTAGCTAATTATAACAAACGCCATTTTAGAGTTTACATGATTGCTAGTAAAAGTTAACTAAAAGCACTCGAATTTCCCTATCATTAACCATTTACTCTGTTGAGGCACGTAAGAATAATATAAAATTAGTATTTTATTAAAGCACGTAAAAGTAATAACAGTTGGTTTTTATTAAGACACGTAATAATAAAAAATTAATTAACAATATTGCATTAAATAACTCTATTATTATTAACTGAAGTGCAATAACTTTACAATATGTATTCAATAACGGTTTAATAGTAGTGATAACATTGTAACTTTATTTATGATGTTGTTGTCAGTTTCTTTATAAATTAATTTCGATGAATTGTAACTTCATATATAATTATTTTACTTCTATTATTTACATAAATAAGGTGCTTATAAGGATAAAATTGGTAAATTAATTTATCAAAAAATTCACCATGAAAAATAATTTTTTCTAAATTTGAATATAATAGTATTTTATCATACAATCTTATTAATAAAAAACTTGACGACTAATCAAATTTCATAGTTTCTGTCATTTAAAACAAGCTTAATTGTAAATAGATGCATAGTTTCTAGATTAAATTAAAAAAAAAATATGTTTATATTATGATTGTGAAACATCGTAAGAGAAGTTACATTGTTATTTATATCAGGTGTCGATACATAACCTTGCAAATGTTTAAATTCTAACATTTTTTGTATTTCCAAATTTATAAATTTACAAATCCTTAAATTATGAAATTCCTAAGTTTATAAACTATCAAATTTTTAAGTTTTTTAATTTTTACATTCTCAAGTGTTGTAATACTGACATTTTCTAATCTTCTAAATTCACAAATTTCCAAATCTTGTGTTTCAGAACTTCTAATTCTTCAAATCTCGAAATTTGTAGATCACTGAAATTCTATATTCTAAAATTTTCTCATTTTCAAGTCATTAAACTTTGGGATTTTCAATTTCTCAAATTCCTAGATTTTTAGACTTTGCAATTTTCCAGTTACTAAATATTTAAATAATATTATATAGTAAAATTTCCAAATTTCTCAATTTCCCAGTTTCCAAAATTTCCAATTTTCGAATTTCCCAATTTCCCAATTTGCCAATTTTCCCATTTTCCAATTTCCCAATTTCGAACTTCCCAATTCCAAATTTTCCAATCCCAAATAGACCCATCCCTAAAAATCCCTAAAAATCATCGAGTGAACGATCAGTTTTCTCTTCATTACTATATTTCCCTCAGCCAACCTCATTTACTCCTAACTCTTCTACCAACTACAAATTGCAATTTAAAAATTGATAATTTCAGAGCGTACATTTGTATTCCCAATTATAATTCTATCAATAATATTTAACAATAAGACATATATAAAATACTACATAAAATTGCAAGATTTAAAATTCATAGAATATATAACTATCGAACTGTTAAGTCCTAAGGGTCCCTGGAGATCTTAATCCGGCACTGATCGCGATGTCGATGGCAACCGCACTGATCGAAACGGATGTCTACGAATTGTACGTGAAATAAAAGACGGGGGTGGGCTTGATCCGATTATCTGAATCGATTATCTGCATGGGGTATCTCGTTCTGTCTGATGCAAAAGGAAATGTGGTGATTCTAAGTGGAAATATAGCGAAAATATCCGTACATAGTTTTTCTAATCATTCGACTTCTGAAAAATTTTAAAACTCGCAAATTCTCACAAGCACAAATTTCTAAATTTTCAGATGTTGCAATTTTCCAATTTCTTAATTTTTAGGTTTTCAAGTTTTCAAATTTTTAAATTCCTAGATTTGCAAATTCTCTGAAACTGATATTTCAGTTTCAGATGTACAAATTTTCCGATTCTCTTGAACTCTAATTTTGAATTTCCAAATTTCAAATTTTTAAATATTTGAGTGTTCAAATGTTCAGATTTAAGGGCCAATGATCATAGTCGAGGCCCATATAAAATCAATCAATCAATGTTTCGATTTAACAATTTTTGAATACTTAAATTCCCATGTTTCAAAAATTTTAAATTCCCAATTTTCAAAAACCTTAAATTCTCTTACTCTCTCAATCATATTAGTTACCTAAACTCTACAAAAACGACGTAATGGCGTCCCTGTCTTACACAAATTTATACAAAGACCTAACAAACTTTACAAATACTTCAATTTATTTAAAATTTATTTAAAGCTTACAGGTAACAAACCTGCAAGTTGAAGAAAAAACTATCAAAATTTTCCCAAAATTACCTAATAAAATTTTATAAAAAAATAATAATAGAAAAGAAAATATGAATCAAACTAAATATTAGTACACTTCTCATAATAAACTCCTTTACTTCAAAATTTAACGAGAACCTTGAAAAAATTAAAAATAAAAAATATTTGAATAAAACAGTTCACTAATACCAAATCTAAAACTATCACTAAAAAATCTTCCGAACCTTTCCACGCCTCGCACACTCCACCAACAATTTAACTTGTAATCTTTCTTTACAGTGCAAAAAGCAACGAAGTCTTTACTTGTTACAGCAAAGAAATCTGAAGCAAAAATTTATAGCCCTTTTGAAACGACGCTTCAGAGTGTCCGAGGATCTGGATCAAGATCAGGAAGAAATCGGGCAGAAGCTCTCAGGTAAATCGTTCGTCGTAGCGAGCGAAAAAAAATGCTGTGTTCGAATCTTTCACGGACGCTTTTGTTGATTTTATAGAGTCGTTAACACAGTACGCTGGATTTGTTAAAGGCGGAGACATGGAGATCGAGGAATTGTTCGACGAACTCGAAGATTTGTCCGATAGTGGTCCAGAATTGGACACCATGTCCGTCAGTAGCACACCTAAACCATCCTTACGACCTTTCTTCAGCTCTAGTAGATCGCTTCTCGCGCCTCCTAATTCCGGTAAGTCGTCGCTTTCGTGTAAACGTCTGAGTATCGTAGAAATTTGTACCACTCGATTGCCGATAGAGTATCTATGATGCTTCGTACAGTAAGGTTGTACGTGTAACGTTGAGTGAACAATGTGTAATAACGTGCGGTAAAATCGAAATATTGCATCTTTGTCGTTAAGTACACGGTAAGGAGACTTCTTGTACCAGTCTTGGTACGTCGTATCGTTCAACGAATATGTTTTATCCTTTGACCACCGAGGTTGAGTCCCACGGGATTTTGCCCTTTTGAAGAATATGCTGAAAAAGACCATTTTTCGAGTCGTGTGGAAAGATATTCTTGAAAGAGTAGGAATGGGTTAACTGTACGTGAGGGCTCGATGAACGGACGTGAAAATGACTTGGACAAATGGACACTATTATGTTGCGAATTTTTGAATGAAGAAATGAAACTTTTAAGTTGTCTACCTTGTGGATTACTGAACTGCTGAATTTTTTGTTTTGGGAACTTTTATCTTATCTTTGCAATTTCTAAATTTTTGAGTTAGTAATTTCTATGTTTCTAGGTTTATAAATTTCTGAATTAGCAAACTTCTATACTTCTGAATTTCTGAATTTCTGAATTTCTGAATTTCTGAATTTCTGAATTTCTGAATTTCTGAATTTCTGAATTTCTGAATTTCTGAATTTCTGAATTTCTGAATTTCTGAATTTGTAAATTTCTAAATTTCTAAATATTTTAGTTTCCAAATTACCAAATGACCAAATTACCAAATTATTAAATTACCAAATTTTCAAATTTTTGTTTCTAAATTTCTAAATTTAATTTTCAATATTTCAATTTCCTATTTTTTCAGATTTTCACACTTCTAAATTTACGACATTTTAAATTTCGTAAATACTCAAATTTCACATTCATATCGTTACGAATTTCATAAATAATAAAATTGAAATTTGTCCAAAATTGCCTTTAGTGGTGGAATGCCATTGAGTTAAAATGTTAAAAAGAATTAATATAATGTGCAAAAAAATTTTGTAGTATGTACATATAAAATAAATGCAGATTGTTATGTGTATCGTGGACTCAATCTCGGGGTTTAAATTTTAACCCCTTAACACGCAAGAAATTTTTTTAACATTAAAGAAATGAAAAAGTCATTAGAAGTAAACATCCATAGGAATTGTATTAACATTATATTCAATTTTAATTTCTTATTGAATTATTCGATATCTTATTTCAAATTATTTCAAAAGTAAGCTTATTATTTAGTGTTCCTTAATTCGAAATCATTACTTTCTGTTAATTTAGAAAAAAATCTATTGAACTTTTGCTATAAAAATGCATTTTTTTGATAAGCTAATTTTATTGATCTACAATTTGTGAGGATCAGAAATTATGGAAAGATGTATGAATTATAGTTTATCATATTTATTTATTTATTCAGTTACTTGTATAAGATATTTGAGTTGTAGAATTTTCAAAATTAATTAACAATTATCTTGTATGTTTAAGATTATATAAAAGAGTAAAATGCAAAATGCATTAATGCATATGTGACAGTGGTTGCAATATAATATTCATTTAAACACCAAAAATTAATTAAAAATATCAAACGAAACTTATTTATCAGTTTAGACACTTGGCAAATTTCAAGAAAATATTTGTTTAATTTAAAATATTTCGGTGCCCGAAATAAATAAAAAAAGTTACTACTTACATGGGACTTATTCTCGCGTGTTAAAGGGTTGAAGGTTATATTTGATCATTTAATTTTGCTGGAGAACAAGCGAATGTACGTTTGTTCTCAAAATTAGCACTTTCTACAAATCTGAATAAAATTCAAAATTACTTTTCCTTCCATATTTTATGTAAAATATATTTATATATTTTAATATATTTTAGATATCATTGTATATGCATAAATATTTGAAGTGGTATGAAGTATTCTAATAAATAATACAAACAAACTTCAAAATAATTCATATATATTCTAAATATGAATAATATGCATTTATTTTTAAATTACAATAAATTTATTCAGGAAATTGGATATAAAAAAATAAATATTTTTAGAGATACATTGAACAATTATAAAATACAGTAAATTCAGATAAATTGTTTATCACTGAATAATTTTAAACTTTCAAAAATCAAAGTCGTACGTATTAAAAATATTATCTATTTAATATTGTAGATAAATATTATTTATTTTTTTTTAATTAGATATATTGTCCCACATTTATATTCTTTCATATCCATACGAATCAAATTTGCAGAAAAATTACGAAATCTGATTTGTAGAAAGTGCATCGATCATTCTTTTTGTTCATGATTCAGCCATACTTATTGACAGCATGTTATGGCTGTTTACAGTTTTTAATCCTTCTTTATGTATACTGTTCGAACAGTAATCTCTTACCATTCCAAACTGGGAAAATTGCGATTTAACACTTTGACTGTCACATTTATATTTCCATTATTTTATCTTCTAATAAAGAAATCTATTAGTATAATGGTATTCTTAGAGTTAATTAGTCAATTTCTTAATTTGAAATTTTGAAATTTTTATATCTGCAAATTTCCAAATTTCCTACTTTAGGCATCACTGAATTTCTAAAGTTTTTAATTCCTAAACTGGGGTTTGTAATTTTCAAATTACCACATTTTAAATTAGCAGATTTCTAAAATTTAAGTTATGAAATTTTTAAGCTTTTAAGTTTCTGAAGTTACAAGTTATAAAGTTTCTGAATTTCTATATTACCAAGTTACTAAATTACTAAGTTACTAAATTACTAAATTACGAAGCTACCAAATTATCAAATTTGTACATTACCCGATCACCAAATAACTAAGTCATCAATTTTTCACCATCTAACCTTCTAAACCTAAAACACAACCAATCTACCAATCAAGAAACCTCAAATATACAATTAAAAGCATACAACATCCAGTCGCAGATTCAAATAAGCCCTGCATGAAAAATATTCCAACCGAGAATAGCCCTTAACACGATTTTCTGTAATCCAGTAAGTAACACCGTTGCTGTATCGAAATGGAATCTCTACAAGATTCATGTGTCAACCGAACCCGGCTAATGAGGTGACAGTCAACGTGTTAATTAAAACATTCTCATTGCAATCGTCCCAAATCCCCGTTTCATGCCATTCACCGTGATTCACTCGAGGCAGGTAACGTGCGTCGAATAATCGCACGTTACTCCATGACGGAAGAGGAGACGATTAGGCTATATACTTAAGAATATAAACGTTTCCGTTGCCTAAATCGGGCTGAGAATTGTTTAAACTAAGTGAAAGTCTGGTGGATTGGCTTTGCATTGTTGCATGTTACGATTCGGTAGTAGTAACCAACGAGGAGACCGGAAGCACTCCTACGACAGCCGTAGGTCAACAGAGCGCAGGTCAGCCAGCTAAAGAGAAACACCGTATCGGACACACCACTCCAGGTATGTAAAGATACACCGTCCCGATTCTACGGATAAATTAACTATGGATCGTTTCGAGGACTTCGCTTATACACCAAACAAGCATGGCTGCGAGAATCTGTAGCATGTAGTGATAGTCGACGGGGCGATAGAAATACCTTCCGCCATGTTGAGCTAAGTCGGACGCTACCCCACGTCGCGAAAATTCAAATCCCTTTTCGATAAAAAGAACTTCCGTAATTAAATAACTGCTCTTAGCGATTTATCTTTGTATACTGAAATTTTATCTGTCGATATATTAGGTCTATTTCTATTATTAATTTAATTTAACAAATTTTGGTTTTGATGTTTATTTCGAGGTTTTGTAATGGAAGAACAGAGTCAATATTTTATTGATTTAATTTGAAGTGCTAAATTTATTTTGTTGAAACGATAATTTTATTTTATTATTTTATTGAAATGCATGTTACAGGTTCGACTTTATTGTTAGATTAATTTAACAAATTTTTGTTAAAAAGAATTTTTATAATGAAATAACAGAACAAATATTCTTACCAATTTCACATGATATACTAAATTTATTTTGTTAAAGTAAATATAATCTTATTTCATTATTTTTGTTAAAATGGATAATATTGTGTTTCATTATTTATTTTGTTAAAATGAGTATAATCATATTTCATGACTTATTCTGTTATATCATCGATTTTGTGATGTTATATTTGCTTTTTTCTTCTAATCAGATGACCTGCCTCTTGCGATTTAGATCAATATGGCGGACGATAAAAAATGTTGATATATCTGTCGTTCCATCGAGAATTATCAATAGCATGTTGCGTATCTTCTTTCTTTTATTTTCTTAATGAGATATTTCTTTCTTTTGCTCAATCTGTGCTTAATTAATAACTGAGACGTTGAAAATAATTGTTTTCTTTTTTTTCCTTTTCTTCCTGATTATGTAATTTGTTTTCGGTAATTGAGCAGTGCTTGGAAGCTGTCATTGTTAGAAAATAAATGAATGATACTAGGAGTAATTGAGAATTATGGAAAGATTTATTTAAATCTTCTCCTGATTTATGTTTCTATTTTATGATGTTGAAAATAAGTTATATATTTTACAAACTTCCAAATATATTCCTAAGCTTATTTAGTTATTAGAAATATAATTTAATATAAGAAACATAAGTAGACTATAAATAATAATTTTTATAAATACATATAATTTTTACGAAATAAATATTAAATTTAAGTATACTGAATATTAGAAAAATATGAAAAATTTGAAAAGCAATATTTTAAACTATTGGAAGGGAAAATTATATTACTTAACAGTCTTGGATTTTATTTGGAATACAACAAAAATTATCAATGTGAAATAAATAATTTGTTTAACTAATTCAGTACATTCATTTTTAAAATTATATAGAATTTCATTTTTCTATAAAATTCAAATAAACCATTGTCAATTTTTTATTTCTGTTGATTAAAGCATTCAAAATAAGAAATAATTTGTCGTAAAATAAATTTCATGTTATGCCTTAATAAAATAATATATTATTAATATATCATCAAATATGTTATTTGTAATAATAATTAAAACTGTCTGAAATAAATCGTAAAAGAATTTATATGACGCTATTTGGGTTAATTTGGTGGAATCGCGATTGCCTGAAGTTGGATCATTTATCAAAAACTAGAAGATCTGAAGTAGAAAGTTGTTCTTTCAATGAATCATACTTAACGCTCTGAGTACCATAATAAAACCGTAGAAAATCTGTCCAATTAATTTTGTATCTCCAACAAACCTGGTATATTATTTTTCCTATTTGTCAAACTCTTATATTCTTATCAAAATTATTTATAATTGATAAAGTACAATCGTTACCATGAACTTATCTCGAAAACTCAGGTTTAAAATTACACTCAAAGCGTTTAATTTGAAAGAGTCAAAAATAAGTTTGATCCAAACTCAAACAGAGAATTTTAGATACAGCAGGAAATGAGAAAAGAGAAGAGTTAAATACAGCAATTAGTGGAGTTTGCTAAGTCAAATATTAGGTTGGTAGTTAAACTTCAAACTTTCTAAACATTTTACCACAAAATCCGCCAAATTTTAAGGGTATATATCCTTTTCTATTTTGGAGAAATAAACTCAGTGAAATATTATTAATACTACTACTATTTGATTTAGAAATTTTGATTCATTAAATTCTGTTGAAAAAAAGTATGAATATTAAAATTTTATAAATCTTCTCACAAATTGTAACAGTAATTAGTCATTCACTGCTTTCAATGTAATAAGTAATATAATACAATATAACAGTATAGCAAATATAATAAATAAAATAATAATAATAATGATAAAATAACAGCATAACAAATATAATACAATATTGTCAATATAAATATTATACTATATGTTTCATATATTTTTCTATACATTATACATTAATGTATTTACTATTCCAAGCACTGCTTATAAAAAACGCACAAAAAATGACACCGAAAAAATGTGATCTCTGCTTCCGATCACATAAGACTATGAAAAAAAAAAAAGTAGAAAAATATTTTGTGCCTAGGGTATAAATAACTCGAACAATGTAGCTTAGCGAGGAAAAAAATGATGGAAATACATATTCCAGTGTACGAAATTTTGTATTAATAGATTGGAGAAGGAACTCCACCGCATGAAAGACCTCTGCTAATCGGCAGAAGCTTGCTGTTTCGTGAAAGTCAAAAAGTTTCGGTAATTAGATGCCTGTAGTATTACGGTAGAGCGTTCTTTGTAATCTTTCGGTTCGATTCGATGTCCAATGATCCGTTGTAAGTATAAGATCAAATAGAATCACCCTCGATCTTTGTACAATATTGTGGTTTAATACTATTCACTGGACTCGAGCGACGAATGCAAGGATAATCGGAGTAACATGGTAATCTTTAGATAATACAATTTGTTTGTATGGAATTTATACGAAATGTAGTGAATTAGCAAACAAAAATTTTTCAAATAAAAATTTGTCGAAATTTATTAAAAAATTTGTCAAAATTTATTTAAAAGATTTGTGAAATAAAATTGACATTTGTGGATAAGATTTACCAGTTCAATCTTG
Organism: Megachile rotundata; assembly: GCF_050947335.1. Taxonomy (NCBI): domain Eukaryota; kingdom Metazoa; phylum Arthropoda; class Insecta; order Hymenoptera; family Megachilidae; genus Megachile; species Megachile rotundata. The sequence goes on from NC_134992.1 coordinate 5,914,401, forward strand.
CAATTAACTACGATTATGTACAGGCAAATTCGAATGTGAAATTTGTTTATTCATATGTGATTGATAACTGTGAAATTATTATTTTATTATTAAGGTTAGGATTTAAATTAACAATGTAGTAAACTACGTTTATTATTCGATGTTTTTTATGTGGAACCCTGTTTTTTTTTTTTTTTGGGGGGGGGGGAATTTTACATTTTTTTCTGAGGGCAAAGAAATATTTTCAAATGTTGGTTTCTGTATTTTATTACTATACCTTTAGACATGATTTTGCTCAACGTTTTGAAGTAAAAATTTTGATGTTTATTATCGGTGAAACACACCTGAATTTTTCGAAAGATCGATACTGCACAAATGGTTCCATCTGAATTTGAACAATCACACGTTATTTTTCTCAATTCGTTACTGTCACAGTAACGTGACTGTTTTCTCGTCATTGAAAGCTTTTTCAATTTTCAAAAAAAAGAAATACATAAAAAATTGAGGTAGCAATATGATTTCAGTTCTGGCGATAAAAATTTAATTCCTTGCACTATTTTGGCAAATCTGAGTGACGTAATTGCAGTTCATCTGAGATCGATTTTACTCGAATTTTTTATATGCTTCAATTTGGAGTTCAAGTCCAATTTGCATAGTTACCGATTGAATAATACCAAATTGACATAACAGTTCAACTTTCTTTTTTCCGTTTTAATATTGTAGCTATGATTAGTTAGTTCTGATGCACCTGACAAATCATAGTGCAAGGGGTTAATAAAGAAAATGTTTGATTTTCTAGATTCGCATTTCTAAACTTTTCTTTTGGAACAACCTGTACAATTTTAGATCTACTATTTAAAGTTATACAGGGTGTTTCGCAATTAGTGTAGGTCCCTGAAATGAGGCGTAACTGACGTGATTCTGAATAAGATTTCCCTTTGCAAAAATGGGGTTGGAAGCTTCGTTTTTGAATTATTAAGGAAAAACGCGGACCACTCAGAGCGCGAGGATTACGCATGCGCAGACGCGAGAGCGACAGCTTCGAGCCTAGCGGCTGATTACTACGCGTTAGATTACCACGCGCTAGATTATTACGCACTGAATTACTACGCGTTGGTTAACTACGCGTTAGATTACCATGCGTTAGATTCCTACGCGTTGGATTACTACGCGTTGAATATCCACGCGCTGAATTACTACGCGTTGGATTACTACGCGTTGAATATCCACGCGCTGAATTACTACGCGTTGGATATCCAAACGCTGAATTACTACGCGCTGAATTACTACGCGTTGGATATCCACACGCTGGATTACTACGCGTTGAATTACTACGCGTTAGATATCCACACGCTGGATTACTATGTGTTGGATTATTACGCGTTGGATTACTACGGTAGGATTACTACGCGTTGCATTACTTTGCGTAGAATTACTACGCGTTGCATTGCTACGCGTTGGATTATAACACGTAGGATTACCAAGCGTTGCATTACTTTGCGTAGAATTACTACGCGTTGCATTGCTACGCGTTGGATTATAAGACGTAAGATTACCAAGCGTTGCATTACTAAGCGTTGGATTACTACGCGTTGAATATCCATGCGCTGGATTACTACGTACTGGATATCTACACGCTGGATTACTACGCGTTATCCGAAGCTGCTGTTCTCGCGTCTGCGCACGTGCAATCCTCGCGCTCTGATTGGTCCGTATTTTTCCTTAATAATTCTAAAACGAAGTTTCAAACCCCATTTTTGCAAAGGGAAATTTTTTCAAAATCGCGTCAGCTACCCTCTATTTCAAGGACCTACACTAATTGTCAGACACCCTGTATATACTGTTATACCATGGACTATTATACCATTCAAAGTTTTTAAGAAATTTGAAACACATCAAATCTATAATTTTTATTTTATTAAATAGAAGTCCAAACATGAAATAACAAATTGCAAGATGTAGTATTTGAAAATATTTTTTTGTTATTGCAGAAAAAAATTGTGAAAGTACTACAGAAAAAACGTACTATCTCAAAAAACCTCCGTAAGTGTTGTTTTTCTATAAAGCAGACATTAAATGTATAATTTTGTATAAAAATTTCTTGTGCGAAATGATGGTTACAAATGACAGATTATTTTTTACTTAAAAAGCAAGGGAGCAATGAACTGTGTTATTCAATGGTCGCTTTTGATTTCGTTGATTCGCATTTGTTTTAAGTTTGTCTTGCTAGTTTCTGTGCCACAGGGTAGATTACTTCTATTGTTCTTGCATAGCACTCTTAACACGTTATCGATAATACTTAATGAGCTAATTACGGCTAATGAATTTAAAAATATGAAGATGAATTGATTTTTCGAGCTCTTTGCTTTGCAGCGACGTGTCACGGGTTATTGCATTTCTAGAATGCTCGAATTTTAATTAAAATCGTGAATGCAAATGACGAAAATGGAAATTTCCAAAGAATATTATTTAAAATTAAAACGTAGTACGTTTGTTGAATCAGTAATGCGTGACACTGTAAACAGCTTTAGGATGATTATTTAAGTTTAACGAGGAAAATTATTAAAATGCTTGCAAGTAAAAGTGCAGTATTATTTCGTTTGAAAGTTTATACAATAGCGTGGTTAATTAAGAATTCAGTAGAGGTCGTGAAGGAAGATAATAAAATATTTATATCATTTTCTTATAGATGTAGCCATCACGTTGTTTAATTACATTGAGTCTAGTTATAATTTTTTTCTGTTTTGTATGGAAAAACGTCTCGAAATAGAGAATACGTTTTTATGTTATGAATATTTCAAATTCAGAAATTTAGAAATTTAGAAAGTTAGAATTTTTTGTAATTTAGTGACATTTAAATTTAGCAATTTTTTAAATTATATGCTCTTTAACATAGCAATTTTTAAAATTATAAACTTTCAAATTTAGAAATTGAGAAATTCAGATATTTAGAAATTTTTAAATTTAGATATTGAGGTATTTAGAAATTCGAAAATTTAGATATTGAGATATTTAGAAATTCCAAAATGTAGTTATTCAGATCTTTAGAAATTTATATATTTAGATATTCCGATACTTAGAAATTGAAAAATTTAGATATTCAGATATATAGGAATTAAGAAATTTAAAAATTCAGAAATTTGCAAATTTATAAATTTACAAACTTCATTTAGAATTTAGCATCTTTCCAATTTGTCAGTTTAGAAACGTTCACTTTAATAATTTCTAAACTTACAAATTTTCAAGTTTCAAGTTTCCTAAACTATAAAATTTCAAATATAGCAATTTTCAGAATCATAAACTTACAAATACAGCGATTCAGAAAATTGCACATTTGATTGTTTAAAGTCTTGGGGACTTGCAAATCAAAAACATAAACGTTTATATATTCAAAAATTAATTTAATTTGGAAATTTCAAAATTGGACATCTTGATTTTTTAAAAGAAATACAATTTTCAGATATTAAAACAAAAATTCATTAAAACTTGTAAAAGGGAGCTAGAAAAATACTACTAAATTAATTACGAAACCAATATTATTATTTTACACAAAAAATTCAAAGAAAATCTGAAACTATTGAAAACAATCTTATTTCTCCATAATTTATGAAAAATAATAATATTTGATTTTACACAAAATGACGTGATTTATCGATAAAGTGTTAAGAGTAAAGCACCTGTAGATCGGTAGATGCGTGTTAAAAATCGTGAAACTGATACACGTGTAAGAGCTGCGATGAAAATAAACATTTACTTGGCATCTGATTTTTTTGTAGTAATTTTTTTTTATTATTATCATTATCGCTTCCGCGATCTTGTGTAAACGAAGAGGAACGTTCGTTTTTGATCTCATGGGAAAACAAACATATTCCGTTGCCAAAGTGTATAATAAAAAGGTATTAGCGCATTTCATCTTCTTGTAATCGATCTGTTTCAAAGAAAAACTGTCTCGCATTCAATCACGATATTCAATAAATTACTAAAAAATACATATTTATTAGCAATTAGCATAATCTATTAGCAAAACTTACATTACTTTATTAATATACTTCATATAATTTATTTACTAATTAACATAATTCATACATAATAAGTAGTTTATAATTTATATTTGTATTTTGTTCATTAACACGTTTTATGTCGAATCAGTATTATATTTTAGCTTGAAGTTTCTTTAAAAGAAAAATTAATAAAATTTTTGGGGTACATGTACCAGTGGTTGCATAATAATTATTATGTAGAATTATTTATTATTATCTGAAATTTCGACCATTTTATGGATGAATAATTTAATTCAGATATTTTACATAGCTGATCTTGTTAATATCAATAAATTATTCTATAGTGATTTCATTATAAAATTAATTACTGCAAGCTGCATGAATATGTAATTGACATATCAAGCTTCGTAAACACCTGCAGTGGACAGATTCGGAAATCGATAATTGTTATTAGACAAACATAATGTTAGTAATACTAACTAGTATAGTGATATAGTACTATATGAAATTTAAAAAATAGAAAAAATAAAGTGCGATAGAATTACATACAGAATATGAAACATTAATAAAAAATAGCACAAAATAAAAAAGTAGGGATGTAATTGATACAATGATTCAATACTACACAAAAATTTTAAAGATAAAGTAAACGTAGTGAGAAAAAATTACATAAATAATACAAGATACTAACAAAAAATACTGTAAAATAAAAATGTAGTGAATTAATTGATGCAATGATTCAATACTGAATAAAAATTTTAAAAATGAAAATGTAGTACGAGAAAATTACATAGATAATACAAAGCATTAACAAAAAATACTATAAAATAAAAATGTAGTGAATTAAATGATGCAATGATTCAATACTAAATAAAAATTTAAAAAATGAAAATGTAGTACGAAAAAATTACATAGATAGTTCAAAAAATTAAATCCACAAATCTCCAAATCCACAAAAAATACTATGAAATAATAGTAGGGAAGTAATTGATACAATTCATACATAATATTAAAAAAATGAAAATGTAATGCGAAAAAATTGCATAGATAATAACAAATCTATTTTAACAAACCTACTTGAACAAACATATCTTAACAAAAAAGAAAATTATGGTATTATGGTACATCAATTTTTCAAACAGCATCTTATTTAACAAATTTTAATTAACACATAAAAATTATATTTTTCATGACTGAAAACAAAAATGTCACCCATTCGGTCAGCTACTGATACATGTACCCTAAACAAACAATTATAGTTTATGCCATATTCTATGATAATTTAACTTCACTTAAATAAAATAATTTAACTTAAAAGGTTAAAAATGATTACAAGAAACCTGAGCGTGCCAATATTTTTTTGTACCGTATTTCTTCTTTTTGTCTGTGTGCCTTTTTACGGCTTTCTGTGCGTAGTACTAAAATGAAAAAGTAAAAATTAAAAAAGAAAGTGATATCGTAACTCCAAAATCCTGTCTGCTGGCCTATCTCTTTCTGCCTCTCTCTATCTACTCGTACGTACGTATCTCTTTTTATACTTACGAATTTTTATATCTGTTCTTACTAACCTTTCATGCTGTATGATTAACGTGTGACACCGTTCGACTGCAAATTACTCTCTGATAAATGACATACTCGACTGTCGATCACGATTGCCTTTGCCATGCATTTTGCGCGCAAACTCGTGGTACTTTTGATGTAACACGTTTTTATTTAGTAAGTCTCACTTTTACTGTATTCCCCGTGCAGGGTATCACCGTTTTATATTTGAAGAAATGAATCGGAATTGTGGAATATATTTTCTTTGGAAGATTTGAAAGAAGCAAGGTCTTGGAAAGTTGGATTGATTTGATTAACGATATTTTGTATTGAAATTGTTGGTTGTAAGCTTGTTGAGAATAATATTGGAATAATAATAATATATGGAAATGATAAACTGTTTGGAAGGACAATGGTTTATTGTTGGATGATTATATGCTGGAGTGCAGTGTAGGTTTTGATTAGGAGTTAATGCAGCAGGGGAGAACACCACTTGCTTTTGATTTGAAGAAATTAAATATTTGAACTTCAAAATTGTTTAACTAATGTTTACATTTCCACTGTTGTTAAATTTCTAGATTTTGAGTTCTTGGTTTCTGAACTTCCTGATTTTCAAGTTTCTAAAGTTTCAAATCTCCAAATCCCCAAATTCCCAAATTCCCAAATCTTCAAAACCTCAAACTTCCAAATCCTCAAATCGCCAAATCCTCAAGTCTCCAAATCCACAAGTTTCCAAATCCACAAATCTCCAAATCCACAAATCTCCAAATCTACAAATCCACAAGTTTCCAAATCCTCAAATCTCCAAATCCTCAAATTCCCAAATTCTCAAATTCCCAAATCCACAAATTCCAAATCTTAAAATTTCCAAATCCCCAAATCTCCAAATTCTCAAATTTCTATATTCCCAAGTTTGAAACTTCTTATTTTCGGTAACTAGTAAATGGTGCAATCTTATCCCAAGTATTCTAACGTTCTCTACGAAAGTCTATACTGCTCATCAGTGTCTAGTTATGCAATATATATTCAAAGTAGATTCTTTTCGTAAATACAGCTATTTATGTAAGAAAATATATTCTATCATTTTGTCGGATCTATTCATGTTCAATATGTATTCTGTTGCTGCATATCAAATAGTGGATCTCAAAATAGATGGAAAGTGTGGCATCATTTGATGTCATAAGAGTACCACAAAATTGCGTTCGTAGAATATCAATTTGAATCTTATAGTGTGATAGAAACGAGTACATGTGTGAACTTTTCATCAATATTTCTTAATGTAATGTTCTTAAATTATGATTTCATAAAATTAGCTTTTTCTTGGTTACATTAAATTTTACCAATTTAAAGCTTATTATAATGCAATTTATAATTGCTCACATCTTGAAAAGATAAAAGAATTTTCAATTGCTTTGATCTCGAAACGACAAAAGAATTTTGAATTTATTTTAGTGTGGAAGATTGGCGTGATAATAGCTACTGTGCACGTCTAGCAAGTTGGCAAGTGAACCAGTAGGGTTTGCATTGCTTTTGAATGCCAACTTACCAGGCGCACACACATATTTAACTTGTATAACTTATATGTTGTATACATGTTAAACAAGTTAAAGTTTAACCAAAATTGAGTAAAAATACTTCCATAATTTTTCTACGTATACTAAGTGTCACTTCACACTTTAGAAAAATATTTTGCATTTTAAATATTACAAAAAAATATCCTTGGAATTATCATGTCAGGAATGAGTTGATACGATTAGTTTTTCGTAAATAAAATTTTAAAGCATACGAACGTTAAATATAATTTTTTTTAAAGAACGAATCATATACTTCTTAACACAATAATAAATTTAGTTTATCATTTCATAAAAAAAATATTTACATAAAAAAATACCGTTTATGAACTATTTAAATAAAAAAAAGTTGTCCGCAGTATTCTAATGGTAATATTGCGAAATGTAACAAATATATTTACTGCATTTACGTTTTGTGCAGTGATATAGTTTTTTTATACAAAATAGAGGATAACAAGGCGAATTCGTATATCAATACGATGTTATACTTGATTATAATATGCTGACCTTCGGATGAACCTTAATGAAGTGATTATCATAAAACAGTAATTCAACGTGTACAGGTGTACATAACGAGGTTAAATTAGAATGAATATTTAGTATTTGTGTATCTATTACAAAATCTGTCGAAAAATAGAGGTCGTTGACATTTAAGTAACATGCAAAGTTTGAATATTGTTGAACCTTTAACTGGTATGGTGGTGATTTGTTCATATTGAATCTATGATGTATCATTGAAGTGTCAGTAAATTTACAAGTATTATAAATAATACTATATACTATATAACTATTATAAATTTTATTATTTCCTGTTGAAATTAATTATGTTATATTTTTGTAAAAAAATGAAAAATTGGTGAGAATTGGTCAGCCTCACTATATAAATTACAGATTAAATCTACAGTCTACATCCATTTTGTATTAAAACAAATTGATGAAATGTTCCTATAGATATTTATATTAAACTTCAAACAAACCATTGATGTAGCATAATATTTTATAATACTTTTATGACATTAAATCGTGTCAGATTTTACTGTAATTCAAAATCTGTTGTTTGATATGCAACTTAATACAATAAAATTTCGATATTTTCCTGCTGGGTAAATTCCAGGTTGGCTGATGTATATTACTTATACGTTTATATATCTGTAATTAAGCATCGCAAAATGGAGATTTCTTCAAACAGAAAGGAGTGAATGAAATTCCATTGGCCTTTCGTAATTTGCTCCACCCCTAGAGCCCCTGTCGCAGGGAAATATCGAGATTCTAGTGTACAAGCAGCGTCCTTTAGGACAGTTTACAAATCGAGTTCCTTACATCGATCAATTAAATGTGTATTACTTATCACTTGTCCTCTTTGTTTATTTCTCTGCAGATTATGTGAATCGCACGAATGTCGCGTTCATTGACGATCGTAAGATTGCGACCTCCTTAATTAAAAAGCGTAAAATCATAGTAATATAAACTTTCAGTTGAAAAGAAATTATTTAGTAAATAATGAATCTTAATTAATAAGTTAAATAGTTAATAGTTAAAAAGTTAATAGTACTTGGAAAAGTGACACTACAAACAAATTCTATTTTGCACTTCTAAAGTAAAAATTTTTTAAAATAAATTCAAAACAGAGAAATTTTTTCTATATCTTTGTACTTTATTTACATATTTAATTGTTTAAATAAAATAAGGATATTGGTCAATTTTTTAACGTTTAAAAAAAGAAAAATTTGTAATTATTTAAATTGTAAAGTACAGTTACTGAATAGTTAATAATTATTATAAAAAAAGGGTAGTTACTAAATAATTATTTGTTTACATAAGAAAACGTATACTTCCTAAACATTTAATTTATTAAATGAAGAAAAACATAATTACTAAATAATTTCTCTCTTCCTACATTCTTTTCTCCAATCAATTTGAATAAATTAAATTCACAAAAAGCTAATATCAATATTATTTACATGTTTATTCGCTGTCTACTATTTCATTTTCTTAATTAATTGTTAATAATGGTGGTCTACGACTTACGTTCGACAAAACGCGATTCTGTAATCCATTCGGCCGACATTTATTAAGTGCATAAATAATCGACATTTCAATACCATCTAAATTCAACTCCATGCTTTTTCACGAGCAACTTAATCCTCTTATTATATCGTTAAATACAATAAAAATTCTTTCAAACAGCCAAGAACATGAATATTCAAAACCATAAATAAAGTCAGCGAATCGAATAAAGTACAAAGAGAATAAAATCATATAAATTGAAAAGCATTGTCGAGTCACGAGGACTTAAATACAATAAGAGGGTTAAAAATACATTTCTGGATGAAATAATATAAAATTAAATAAGAATTATTGTACAAAAAATGCTTTTGAGTTGTCTCCATGTAATTTTAATGGAAGGGAAATATCATAAATAAAATTAAAAAGTAAGAAAAATTCTTATCAAAGGTACACATTTATTTAATAAGTACACGAAAATGTGTAAAAAATTGTCAAATTATTTAAATATAAATATGAATATTTACATATTTTTAAATATTTATTTTCGTGGGGGATAAATCACCCTTAAGCGATTTATTCTTTTTATGTTCTGAATTCCTAAATTTCCATATTTCAAATTTTAAATTTCTAAATTCCAAATTTTCAAATTCTAAATTTCTAAATTCTTAACTTTCTAAATTCCAAATTTCCAAATTCTAAATTTCTGAATTCCAAATTTTCAAATTCTAAATTTCTGAATTCCAAATTTTCAAATTCCTAAATTTCCATATTTCAAATTTTCAAATTCTAATTTTCTGAATTCCTAACTTTCTAAATTCCAAATTTCTGAATTCCAAATTTTCAAATTCATTTTATATTAAAATTGTTAATAATATGATGAACAATAAAATTTATACATATTTTCATAATTTTTTACGTAGTTTCATGTGTCTGCCAGCAAAATACTTTAACATTACAGCCTCTCGTTATATTGCCGCTATATACATTGTCAGTTAAACAAGTTTAACGCACATAAACTTTCATGAATACATATTTCATATATTCCTGCCAATTTCTCCAACTTTTCGTCCCTACCCCTTTACGGCAATATATCACAAGTCTACCGTATTTTGATAAAAAATGCACCCTTTACACCGTTTACAGTCTGAATTAATAAACTCCTCAGTTACATGGCAAACCGTGAAAGAGCTCTTTAGACAAATTTTCTTTGATATATGAAAAGAAATATCGTTTTTTTTTTAATTCCATTTAACATATTTCAATTTCATTAAAATTGAAAGAGGAGACCTTGAAAGATTATCTTTGTATGCGTGTATCATAATGTTGGATAAATAACGATCAATACGCTACATGGAATTAAACGTTACGGGTCTACTGCGTATATTTCGACCGAATGGATTAATATACAGGGTGTCTGTGTTAAGTAGAAACAGCCCCGATATTTATTAAACGTTGCGAACATAATAATTGTTTACACGAATGTTATATGGTACGAAGAGTCAAATATATTGAGAGAATTGAATCTTTTTCACATTATTGTTATTATAAGAGATGCAGAATTAGTAGCTAGATTAGGTTAGGTTAGGACGAAAAATAGAAAGAATAGTCGAATATTAAATGCTCATAATTTGAAATTTTCGCATTTTTAAATCCTTGAATTTACAGATTTTCACATTTTCAAAAGACTTAATTTCAAATTCAGAAAACAATTTTTAACTTTACAAACGTTCAAATTTTCAAATTCCTAGTTTTCAAATTTCCAAATTCCTAAATTTCTAAAATATAGAATTTCTAAGTTTACAAATGTTCAAATTTCCAAATTCTCAAACTTGAATTTCTCGAACTCCTAAGTTTCTTTGTTCCAAATTTCTAAATCCCTAAATTGTCGAATTTCTAAATTTTCAAAAAGTCAATTTCCATATCCCCAGATTTCTAAATTCCCAAATTCTGAAACTGTTGAATTTCTCGAACTCCTAAGTTTCTATGTTCCAAATGTCTAAATCCCTAAATTGTAAATTTCTAAATTTCCAAAAGTCAATTTCCATATCCTCAGACTCCTAAATTCTCAAATTCTCAAATTACCAAACTTCTAAATCGTGAAATTCCTAAATGACATTCGCAAACTTCCAAATTTCTAAATTAAAAAATCTTCAAATTATCAGTTTCGTAAACCACCAAATTTTCAAACTACCAATTTCAAATTTCTAAACCCTCACATTCTCAATTTTCTAAACTACCAAATTTACCTTCAACTCTCAAACTTTCAAGTTTCAAAATCTTTCATTTCTCACTTTCTTAAATTCCCAAATTTTGAAATTATGTACTTTTCCAAATTCAACTACAAAATAAGTATTAAAATCCCCTTTTTAATGTTTATTTTCAAGCTTCCAAATTTTCGTACCAGTCGAAGATATAGAATTAAACTAAGATTAACCCTATTGTTTAAATGATTATCCCTATTGAATAAATGATATATTTAGCTCTATGTGCCAAATAACATACATAAACAATGTTACTTCTTTTTTCTTAAAAAAATAACAGGACTGTGATAACTTAGCATGGGCAGCCCTGTCCGTACCGAATTATGAAGAAGTAATGAAATTCCATTGCAGAACGTGGCGTGGATAGGCAAAGCGACGATAGTTCCCGAAGAGCGGACAGCGATTCGCATCCAGAAAACTGGACAGATCACGAGGCGAATGATCCACCGAATTATGTTCCGGGTTCCCCGCCAAAATCGGAGCAGCACAATAAAAGTGAGAGCTCTGACAGGAGGAGCAGACTTTTTACTCGCGATAGAGGTGCACCGGGTATCAATAAGTCGAAAAAACACAACCTCAGCGTGGATTTAAAACCGCCTGCCGATTTGAACAGCTCTGAGGTACAATTTTCCTCTCTATTTTTTTTAAATAATGTTATTTATAAATTTCTTTGTTAAATTCAATCCATTCATATTTGTATAAACTGTTTGGATTAATTATACATGAAATTCATAGATTTTGGTAAATTATTATTCCAATTTTAAATTTCTGAATTTCTGAATTTTAAATTTCTAAACTTCTAAACTTCTAAATTCCAAATTTTCAAATTCTAAATTCCAAATTTTCGAACTCAAAATTTCCAAATTTTCAAATTTCCAATTTCCCAATTTCCCAATTTCCCAATTTCCCAATTTCCAAAATTCCAAATTTCCAAATTAGCAATTTCCAGATTTCCAAAACTCCAAATTTCCAAATTAGCAATTTCCAAAATTCCAAATTTCCAAATTTCCAAATTCCCAATTTCCAAAATTCCAAAATTCCAAAACTCCAAAACTCCAAAACTCCAAATTTCCAAATTAGCAATTTCCAGATTTCCAAAATTCCAAAATTCCAAATTTCCAATTTCCAAACTTGCAAAATTCCAAAATTCCAAAATTTCAGAAATCCAAAATTCCAAAACTCCAAATTTCCAAATTTCCAAAATTCCAAAATTCCAAAATTCTAAAATTGCAAAATTCCAAAACTCCGAAACTCCAAATTTCCAAATTAGCAATTTCCAGATTTCCAAAATTCCAAAATTCCAAATTTCCAATTTCCAAACTTGCAAAATTCCAAAATTCCAAAATTTCAGAAATCCAAAATTCCAAAACTCCAAATTTCCAGATTTCCAAAATTCCAAAATTCCAAAATTCCAAAATTCCGAAATTCCAAAATTCTAAAATTCCAAATTTCCAAATTTCCAATTTCCAAACTTGCAAAATTCCAAAATTCCAAAATTTCAGAAATCCAAAATTCCAAAACTCCAAATTTCCAAATTAGCAATTTCCAGATTTCCAAAATTCCAAAATTCCAAAATTCCAAATTTCCAATTTCCAAAATTGCAAAATTCCAGAAATCCAAAATTCCAAAACTCCAAATTTCCAAATTAGCAATTTCCGGATTTCCAAAATTCCAAATTTCCAAATTTCCAAATTTCCAAATTTCCAAATTTCTCAATTTCCAAAATTCTAAAAATCCAAAATTCCATATTTCCAAATTCCAAATCCCTAAATTTCTATATTCCGAATTTTTTAATTTTAAATTTCTAAATTCCAAATTTTCAAATTCTATATTTTTGAATTTCTAAGAAACCATTCACGAATTCTCAAATTGCTAAACTTTCAAATTATTAAATGTCCAAATTTTTTATTTGTAAAATCCCAAAATTGTCAAGTTCTCAATTCCCTAAACTGACTGTCTTCATTCCCAAATTCCTAATTTCCTGTATCTTCAATCTTCCAAATCTTCAAAACCCTTTTTAGATTGTTAAATCTCAGATTAAAAATAACCTTATAAATTATCTTTTTCTCCTGAAAATAATATTCACAACGACATCATAAAAAACAAATAAAAATATACTTACAATTATTTCCTACTTTCAAAGTTGTATCTAAAAGAATGATAAGTATCACCTTTGCACGTCAAGGGGTTAATATGTACCCGTACTGTTGCAGCCAAGGAAGGCGTTAGTCGAGCAATTAAGCCGAGTTTTACCGGATGACAGTTTGCCAGATTCGGTGTCGTTGGTCTCGTTAGCTGACCCCGGTGGAGCTGTGCTTGCCACGAGACTTCAAGAAAGAAACCACAGGGTTCTGACAACCGCTTCTCCAGCGGACATTCGTGCCACGTTCACGTGCTTGGTCACGCGAATACAAAAATTGTGAGTATCGCGTGTACACAGTATTATATCATCGTAATCGATTTACGTGAACCTTTGAAATTATTAATCATGGATCAAACTGAAGCTAAGTGACTTCTGTGCTCACTTGTAATAAATATAAAACTTCTGGTTGCTTTTATGAAACGGTGATTCGGTTGATTAGGGTATCTTGCGTGATTTCTTTGATAAAATTTAAAGTAAACAATATTATTGTTGCGAGGGAAAATATGATCTTTCTTTCAAGGTTTAGATTATTTAATTTTTAAAGACTTTTTCTTCAAGCATTTTGTGTTTTAGATTTTTAGAGTTTAGCAGCTTTTTATGTGCTGAATTTTTAGATTTATACAGCACAAAATTTGTGTATTTTTAAGTTTTGAAATCTCTAAATTTATAAAATATATTTTTATAGTTTTAAATTTCGCAATTCCTGATTTTGAAATTTCGGAATTTGTTTACAACGCATGAATTTTTCAGAGTTACAAAATTTTAACTTCTTCGATTACCAAATTTGTAAGAACCAAAAATTGCTATGCTTTCAAATTTTCATATTTCTAAATTTCTGAATTACGGATTTTTCAAATCAGATTGCTCAATTTAAGAAACTTGAGGTTATCGAATTTTCATATTTTCTAATTTTCTCATTTGGTCTCAATGTTCAAGTATACAAATTTTTACTAATCTTACAAACTATATATACAATGTATAATGCATTATGAGTGTTAAAATTGCCAAATCTCTTCATCATCAAATTTCCAACTTCCTACTACTCTCACATGCTATGCATAATACATCGTAGCAAGCATTAACATTTCCAATTTTCGTATTCATCAAATTTCTAACTTCCCAAACTATGCATAATATACCTTCCACATTAAAATTTACAAATTTATTATCAAATTCTCAGCCTCCTACTTCCACAACTTATATACAATGTTAAAACCCCTACTCTTTTCTCCAGCAAAGATATTCATCAATATTTCCAAAACGAATTACCTGTCTAATAAAAAGAAAAAGATGAACTAATTACGCTTAATAAAAGCAAGAAATTCTCTATTTGCAGTTGTAACAGTTCCGCAAAACCTCCAGCGCCCATTAAGGTGGTGATCGCTGGCGGTGACAGTTTCATAAACGCTGTGCTGCGTCATTACGTGGAGCTCCTCAGCTTCCGACCACCTGATTGGCAGAATTATCTGAGGTTTCTGGTCGTGCCTCTCGGTTCCAATACACTGTCTAAGTATCTGAGTTCGGTAGACGCGAAATACTCGATGCTGTTCGGCGACGAGTGGAAAGAATTGCTTGAAAGGGAAGGTGGTGGTGCCAGCGAGGGTGCGGCGAGGGTGTCGGAATATTTAGCAGTGGCTGGTACAACCTTACTGCTACCAATTGCCGAAGCCATGGTCACGTACAGGTACGACTTTTAAAAGGTTGGACAAATTTCCGGCTATTAAAGTGTCATAAAACTGATGGTACAATTGAAAAGCAGTGTCATGTAACCGGTGGTACGAAACATTCAGAATCTACGAAATATTCGAATGAAAATATGTATTGTTACAATATGTATATGTATATGTATTGTTACAAATTAATTTGCAGGGAAACAGACGACAGCAGTCAAATATTCATCCCGTTCATAAACGACGTTCGGGTAGGATGTCCAGACAGTAGTTCCTCGGCATCGGTCGATCTCGAGGAAAGTAACGTTACCATGTCCGGTTCCCCACCCTCGTTACCACCCCCAGGATTACCTGTACCACCTCCTGGAAGATTAACACCACCCAGCAGCCCCAATGTTGGTCAACCTTCGAGAGAAGGCTGGGAACCGGTCGAGTTGCAACTCGATTATTGGAGCAAACAAACGCAAGGTGAAAAAGGAAAGAACACTTTGAGGCAAGCGTTCAGGGCCTTGCATGTTCAGAGACTTCCACCCTTGGGAGAAACCCCTGGTCATCATCTGTCCATGAATTACACCACGAAGGAGAAGAAACAGAAAAGTACGTGCTGATATAAGGGATATATAATCTTCAATTCTATCAGCGTTGTAGATTTATGTGTAAATTGTGGAAGGTTTTAAGCATATATTGGTTTTGAATGATATATGAAATGTGGAAGGATGTCAGATGTAATAAAATGGCATTTGGTATAGTGGACTCTTCTTATATCGCTACAGGTAGGGTGTAAGTGCGGGGAATTCTTGGACTGGCAATATAGAAAGAGTTTCTTCTATTTACCTGTTGAAATTTTATGTGTAGGCTCTCAGTTGTATATGTATGATACATAACATATTGTGCTTAATCATACTTTAGTAATCTAATACTTGGCTATATAATGCGATGTTACAAAATGCGTTGTTATACAAGACGGTACATAACATACAACGTGTGGTCATATAATATTTGGCTTATTACTAATAAGCTATCTAAACGATGATATTTAACCTGACAAACTAATAAATAGCAATTTAATGCAATATACAACGTATAACACTTTAAATTTGAAAGTTTGTAAATATACAAATTTTAAAACATTTAAATCCTTTAACCTGAAAATTTGAAAGTCTAAATCTTAAAATTTTGTATATCTCCAAATGCGCTATAATGACAGAACATTACTGCATATGTGAAAGTATATGTGAAGTGAAACTCGCTCAACCGGTAATATAAACGATGGCGATATAACGAGTTTACTTTCTACGTACGTGAAAATTGAAAGTATAGATCCTTATCTCATATCTAGGTTCATTTACTTAAAGTAGTTAATTTCTCACTGTTATGAGTTCGGATTAACGCTGAAAGGATTGACAGGAGAAAATTGTGTAAAATTGTGAAATTAATGTTTATAATGTTATTTTTGTTTACAGTAATGAGACTGGGTAAAAAGAAAGAGAAAGAAAAGGAAAACGAGCCAAAGAGTCAAACGGTCGAAGGCGTGACGCGACTTATATGTTCTGCGAAAACTCACAACATTCCATTAAGAGGTAAATACTCAATAATTAAATCACGTCTTGTAGTCTTTCGCTGTAATTAATAAATGAAGAAGTATGTAATTCATGTCGTTTGAGACAAGAGTTTCTTATATTTGCAAAGTTTCATATTTTAAAATTCTAAAATTCAGTAATTTTTCAATATTTTAATATCTAACCATTTTTAATTTCAATTTTCTAACTTACATTTGCAAATTTGTATATTTAAAAATTTTAAGAACTATGAATCATCACGTAATTGCACAGTAAATATTATCTAGTTAATTATCTATAGAAGACTTTAGCTGATTAATTACAGAAAAGAATAATTCATTTAAGTATGTACATATTTTTATACTTAATTGTATTATTCTCTTCTGTAATTAATCTGTTAAAGCATGCTATACATAATTAACTCGATAATATTTAGATCTTTACTATGAAAGTAGGTGATGATTTCTAGTTCTTAACAATTGAAAGACATAGAAATTGAAAAATTTGTAAGTTTAAGTTGGAAAATTAGAAATATCAAAATAAATAAAATTTCAACGTTTAGATATTAAAAAATTACAGAATTTGAGAATTTTTAAATATGAAATTTTACAAATGTAGAAAATTTAACAATATGTAATCAACAACTTAGATTTTGGTTCCCCTAAAAATATACAAAGTTAGGAGTAAATTAATGTTTTTAAGATTTCCTTGTCATAATATAAAATTAAAGCAACATCATAATTCTTTATTCCACTCAAAGTCAGAACGAAAACTTCTGAAGATAATTAACCTAATTAGACGAAAGGCAATTAATCTGAAACTCACACAAATAATTTGTTTCTTTTCTATTTCAGTGAGCATCGACGGTACCGAGTGGTACGGTGTGAAATTCTTCCAACTATCAGCGCAATGGCAAACGCACATCAAGACATTTCCAATAGCTTTGTTGGAGTACAGTTCTCAGCAACAAGTTCCCAATCCTACGTAAACTTCCTTTTTCTGTACATGAGAGAGGCTAGATATTTTGCCGATTTCGTTTGTGTTCATGGATATTGCCAATTAGGATCATCAGCTTAGCTTACGCGCAGATCCGATAACCATCAAATCCTCGAAACCAAAAACAGCAAAAAAGAGAAAAAAAATACATAAGAAAACGCAATAGAGAACGAGTTTGAACAGTGATATCTGCTGCTTTAAACTGGATATCGTTGAAGCTGATTCAGGCAAGTACATTAAGTGCTGCTTTCTTTTTCAGTTTGGTTCCTCCTCTTCCCTTTTATTGTTTTTTCCTTCTGTTGCCTATTGTAGTATATAATTAACGGTTTCAACAATATTGTACATGTATCTTCGCGTAAAAGAAATTGTCAAGAGCACGTGAATAACCGGAGTGTAACAGTGGAAGTGGGTAACACATATCGTATTACAATTAACATAGATAATGATGATAATGATGATGGATTTCGTTGGTTGTGGAAATGCCGTATTGTTTGAAGCAAAATATTGAACTAAATGTCTCATATCGTTTTGAAGATACTCCCTAACTTTCAAATGTAAAATTTCTAATTTTCTTTTAATTACGTTCCAGTGAGGTTAGTTTTTTTAGCATCACTATAAATTAGAAAGGATTTTTTATTTGTTATGTCAGTGATGCATTAATTCTTTGACTACGGCGTTAGTTCTAAAGAATTTAAAAAATCAGTTTGTCAAGAAAAAATTTTAATAAACAAGAGTATATTAACGCTGTGGAGTGAAAGAATTAATAATCAAGAGAAGAAAGAATATTTACACTTGAAGGTTATGAATTATGTTATCGTCTAGAAGTATTTGATGGATGATGTGACCTGCGATTAGGATTTTTGTCTACGGTGGATCTGGTATCTTTGTATACTTACAAAGTATCTTTGTATATGTACAAAAGTTAGCACCATAAGTATTATTAAGGAATAATACAGGGAATTGCAAAGCATTGTAATTTTTATAAACTATGATATTGGAAACAGTGGATGCTTGAATTTGAGATATTTTCATAGACTGAAGTCACCAAATTTCTACATTTTTAAGTTTCTAATTGACTAAATTCCTAAATTAACAAATAACCCAGTTACCAAATTACTAAATTTCCAAATTTTATATTAGCCAGGCAATAATTTAAAGAATAGCTTCTAAATTCCAAAATTGCTGAATTTGAAAATTTCCAAACTTTTGAACTTGTCAAGTTTTCAAAACTCTCAATTAATAAATTTTGAAATTTCTAGATATACAAATTTGTCAATTTTCCAACTGTTGAAATTGTAACACATATTTATAAATTTCTAATACTCCTTATTTCCAAATTCTTAAATTTTGGAGTCCACAAATTTCTATATCACTAAAAACCCTAAATTACCAAAATCCAAACAATCAAATTTTGAAAAATCCCCGTTCCAAAAATTCTGTAACTAAGCTTGCAAAATTACCAAAACTTCCCAAATCAAAAAGGAATGCATAAAAGAGGCAAATACTTTGAGACGATAGCGCATATTCGAAACGATAATAAAAGACAGTAAAAGTCTGAAAACAATCACGTCTGATATCGATTTTATAAAAACGAGTAAAACAGAGCTGTTCAAATCGGATGCTCCTCTTTATCCCCGAGCCCACCCTTCGATGTAAATATAGGATTTTTTAAAAGGACAACAAGCATAGAGAAGCATCGGTTTTATCGCGGGAACTGATACTGCTAAGATAGATTTTTGTCTAAATCGCACGTCTAAGCGTTAAATTATGTATTTATTTAAATAATGTATTCTATACGATCGCGTGTGGAGCATCATATAGACGTTATCGAAGAAAAAAGTCTGTGATACAGGCAAACATTTCTCTTAGCGCACAAACCGTTGTTTAGAGAAACATGTGACTGTGTAGTTTGCAACAATCGAGCGACAAACAGCTTCGCGTCTCCTCTAGAAAAGGGAAGAAAAATGAAGAAAAGGAAAAAAAGATGACGACGACGACGACGATGAATAGAGCTCATTAGTTGTTATACTCCTTTTCTCGTTTAAGATTTTGAGGTGCAGATGGTGGACAAAGTAGTGGAAACACTTTTTAGTAATACATATTTTAAATGAGAATATTGTTATAAAAATTTATTGTGCGGGCAGTGAGAAATGGAGTAGGTTTTTAGGGGAAATGGCAGCAGGGGAAACTTATCTAATTTTCAAATTTCCAAATTTTCAATTTACCAGTTATTCCAAATTCTAAATTTTTAAATTCTCAAATTTCCAAATTTCCAAATTTCTAAATTTCCAGATTTCTTCATTTCTAAATTTTCAAATTTCCAAATACCTTAATTTCCCAATTTATTATTTTCTAAATTCTCAAATTTCCAACTTCCTAAATTTCTAAATTCTCAAATTTCAAAATTCCTACATTCCCAGATCTTTAATTTCTCAATCTCTGAATTTCCAAATATTCATTTTCCCAAGTTTTCAATTTTTCAAATTTGTATATTTTTCTAATATATAATTTAAATTCTCAAACTTATAAATTGTCAGATCCCCAAATTCTTGAATTTGCAAATTTACAAATTTCTCATGTTTCAAATTTTCAAATCCCAAAGTTTTCAAACTAATAAAATTCTAAACACAAAATTTTATAAATTCAAGAGTTGACTTATTAAAAATCACTATGTGATGGAATATCAGCCCCCATGCCGCCATTTTCCCTAGCCCACACTCGCAATACACATAATACAACAACAAAAATGTGAAACTTAGTTCATTTTTAACTAATACATGTTTATTACATATTTGATCATGGAAATTATAAACGTTCTCAAATAAAATTCTACGAATCTTTTCTCAGATATAAAACAAGAACGTAAAGTCACAAAAATCAACAGAACATTAATTTCCTTACCTACTCGCCACTTATTAATGCAATATCGATACTTTGGTATCGAATAATTTTAATTCTTTTCCTCTGTTCAATCGATAAAATTAATTTTAACATTGTCATTATTCAATACAGTATTGATGAGAGTTATTATAAGACTTTGATAACCCAAAAATTGGAAATAACGTCCATAAATTAATTCGATTAAAAATTAAATCGATCAGACTGATTTATGGAGAAACATAGTGTGTCCCATTATTTTGTCCATCTTCTGTACTTTTTTTTGTATTCCATTTTATATAGACTTTTAGCCCCAGGCTGCTGCTAGTTTAAATACTCTATTTTCGTATTTTATTATTTAATAATTTTATTCCTCTTAGACACGACCTTCTTCCCTGACTTCGATCCAGAAGTGATATATACTCATTCGCAATTATTATTTAGAGGTACAGTTAAACATAGACGATATTTACGCGTTTTCGATATGAAGTCTATTATATAGTATCGATAGCTGATACGATTAGTTTTGCATCCACGGAAGATATATCTCGCGGATTTTTGAATTTGAAATTTATTACGTAAGTAATTTATGAGAATTAAAATTAAATTGGAATTAAATTTTGAGATTTAACAACTTGTGATTTTTGAAATTTAAGAACTGTAATATTTCTAAATTTTTTTCTGGATTTGTAAATTCAAAAATTTGTAAATTATTAAGTTACAAAGTTTGAGTTCCTGATTTTGAGAAATTATGGAATTGGATTTTTGTAAATTATTAAATTTGAAAATTATCAATTTTCCATATTTGGAAATTAAATTTCTAAATTTGAAAATGACTAGATCTCTAAATTCAAAAATTACTAAATTTCGAAATTTCAGTGTGTGTTTTTCAAATTTGTAAGTTTGTCAATTTCAAAATTTGAAAAGTGTGAAATTTCTTCATTTTTAACAACTAGTTAATAAATCTAGAAATTTACAAATCACTAAGTTCCTAGATTCGAATATTTGTTACTATGTAATTTCTAAATTAAAAAATTGTAGAATTTATAGTTATGAAAGTTAAAAATTTTCCAAATTTCTGAGAAGAATTTATGGGTTTAGAAATCTGTAAATTTGAAGGGTTGAAAATTATTAAATTTGTAAATTTGAAAACTAAATTCTTAAATTCCAAAATTTCGAAATTTTCAAATTTACGAGCTTGTGATTTTTTAAATTTGTGATATTGTGAATTTCAAAATTCACCAAATTGTTAAATTTCAGTATTTGTACTTGCATAATTTTTAATATAAAAAATGTTCGAATCCATGATTTTCAAAATTTAAAATTTTCATAATTCCTATTTTTCTAGAAAGAATTATGCCTTTGGAAATGTGCCAATTTTAAAATTTCTAAATTTGAAAATTATCAAATTTTTAAATTATGAAGTTACCAAATTTCTACATCTGAAAATGTCTAAATCTTCAAATTTAAAAATTTGGTAATCTGTCATGACACTTCACTGCATAACAACAAAATCTTCAGTAAACCCTGTAAACTTTTTTTCTTTTTTCCACAAAACTAACTAAAATAAGCCCAACAATTGATGAATTAGCGAGATATGTCAGTGGACACGAAAAAGCATCAAAAAAATCGTGAAACAACATCAAAATTGAAACACTCGTTCCCATTTCTACATTTCCTATCATTATTTTTAGTAATAGTTACCTTTACGTTCTTTCTGTTGTTATAAACAATCAACGACTGTATTCTACAGTTCGATCACTTGAATTTCCCTAACGTTTAGAAGAAATCATATCACGAGAAACAATACACGATAAGAAACTAAACACTTTTACGTGGGTCTTAAAAAGAACGAATGAGAGCGTGTGCGAGAGAACATTTAGTATTTCCATCGAGGAAATAATAAGCGTAGTATCTTTTAACTTCCTCTTTTTATTTCTCTTTTATTCCTTCTTTTTTCTTTTAAATTAACAGCGAAAGAAACACAGACCACAGTGCTCTGCTGTTCTCGGCGATGTGTTAGCCGTCGCTCAGACTGCCTAATGCCAAATTGAGAGTGTGTGCGTGTGTGTGAGAGAGAAAAAGACGAACAGAAGGATTTGTCCAGACATATTCGAAGATAAGACTTCAGAACAGATATTCTGCGCGAAAAATGTTGCTGGCGATTTTTATCTATCGACAAGGAAAAATCAGATGTGAAGTCGATCACACGAACACACACGGGTACAATGGGCAACGCAGGTTTTCTTTAGGGCTGAAAATTGGTGAAAGGGGAACATCGCTCATTTTTACAAATTAAATATGCAGTAACAAATTTTTATTTACTTAATCAACTTTTTGTGGATTTTTCGCATGAAATTGCTGAATTGGAAATTTTTGAATTGTGGAATTACTGAATTTTTTTATATTCATGAATTGTAGAGTTACTAAAATTGCACATTGTCAAGTTTTCTAGTTAAAGTTTCATGTCATGAAATTTTCAAATTCGTTTACTTTTAAATTTTGTGATTTTCAAGTTTACAAACTTCTATATTTCATATTTTTAGATTTAAACAATTTCAAATTTTCGAAGTGACACACTTTAAAATTATGAATTCGAAAATTTTTGTATTTGATATTGTATTTGATTTTTGTATTTTAATATTCGATAATTTGAAAATCTGATTTAACAATCTGGAGATCTAAAAATTTATGGATCTAAAATTTGAAAATCTAAAAATCTACAAATCTACAAGTTTGAATACTTAAAAATCTAAAAATTACAAATCAGAAATTTGAAAACTTGACAATCTACAAATCTACAAATCTACAAATTTGAATTCTTGAAAATCTAAAAGTCTACAAATCAGAAATTTGAATACTTGAAAATCTACAAATTTACAAATTTACAAATTTGAAAACTTGACAATCTACAAATCTACAAATTTGAATTCTTGAAAATCTAAAAATCTACAAATCAGAAATTTGAATACTTGAAAATACACAAATCTACAAATTTGGAAACTTGACAATCTACAAATCTGCAAATTTGAATTCTTGATAATCTAAAAGTCTACAAATCCACAAATCTGAAAGTTTAAAAATTTGAAAATCTAAAAGTTAAATCAACGCACCCTGGGAATATTAACAGTAATAAATTTGAGTGTCGAAACGAGTGATGTTCCTGCGCCGCCATTTTCCCCACGAAAACCTAACGTGCCGCGTACTCGCCAGTGTACATAATCCCCTTTCATGTTCTTTGCTAGTCCGCAATTAGTTTGTAACGAAACATGTGCAAACATAGTCTTACATTTTACAGTTTTTAACGGCTCAGAGCAATACCCGTTTGTTACGGATTCCTGGCGATAATAGTTCACTTTAACCCTTTGCACTCGGACGTTTCTAACGAACGCTCAATTACCTAATTTCTATTTCTATTTCATGCAATATTTGTTATTAAGAGTGTCAACGTTGAAACGATGATTGTTATCTCACGAAACGTAGGAAGAATAGTTGCTAGAACCGGTATAACGCGTTTCGGTATCTATTCGAAGGCATTCGAATCGAGATTCATGCCCGGAGGGCGTCATTGGAGGGCAAAGGGTTAAAACTAGCAGTAGACAGCGTGATGTACATTGCGATCGTGTTAACGTTCGTATATTCGTTTGTAGAATGGTAAAATATTGAAAAATTTAAGGGATCTTTCATTTTTATATTTTACTCTTATGAGGTTAAGTTTCGTTTTCATGACAGTGATGGGCTCGATGATTCAGTTAGGTGCAATTTGCAGCTGGGTGACATTGGATACCTAAAAATTTAGGAATTTGATTCATTTTTAAAAAATATTGAATTATTTTTCAAGAAATATTGAAATGCAGTAATTCGCAAATTTTATAATTTGGGAATTTGGAAATTTAAAAATATAGATGTAATTACATCTATATTAAAATATAGATACACTTTTCAATTTATATAGAGTTTAAAATTGTTAAATTTATGAATTTACAGTTTATTGAAGTCTTAAGTTTGTTAATTTTTAAGTTGTTTAAGTTTATTCATTTTTAAGTATGGAATTTAGAAGTTTCGAGGTTTTGAGGAATATATAAATTTCAAGTTTTCACATTCAGATATATCCAAATTTGGTTATTTCAAAATTTGAAAATTTAGAATAATAAGTAATTTGGAATTTGAAAATTAAACAATGTCGGGAAAATAATTGAAAAAATTGTTGAACATGCAACTTCTGAAATTCCATAATTTTCAAATTTGTAACTCTAGAAATTAAAAATTTATTAATTTGTTACAATAAAAACTCCAAATTTTCAAATTAAAAAATTTATAAATCTGTTTACCAGAAATCGAAAAATTAAAAAATTCAATTTCCTGAATTTTTAAAATTTTAAAATTGGAGAAATTAAAGAATGTTTAAATACCGAATTTCTAGTGTCAGTTTCCAAATTTGTTTAATTCTTGAATTTTTAAAATTGGCTACGTTAACGTCCATCACTGTCCATAACATACGTTTTATATTCGCCAACAATAATTGCTAAAGATCGACGTTATACATATATAGATAGTAGTATGTGAATTGTAAAACGAGTTTGTCGTGAACAAATAATACCGGTATATGTCAGAAAAAAAGCGAGAAAAAATGGTTGTATATTTAAAGCAAAAATTTGATACACAGAAGCTTAACCCTTTCGCTACTGAAATGTTTAGATCGCGTTAAAGATACTTATGTTAAAAAATACTTCGTTGCAAATAAAATGATACACTTTACGTTCATGTATTATAATAATTAACACGCTTTAATATGCGAACGCATAGAAGTATTTTCTAGTAACAACCCTATAACGAAAGGGTTATAAAGTAATTTGTAAACGAATGGCTCAAAATAATTGAAGATTCATGTGTTTAAAAATCATTTCTTTTTATAATAATTTAAAAAAATATAATTCTGTTACACGTATAAATATTTATAATTACTTGTTGCTGTTTAATTTTATTTATTGCATTGAAATGTCACGTTTTAATTTCAAATTTTTTAAAAAATTAATATTCTTTCTAGAGGCAAAAACTTCTAGTATTGAAGAGTTAATATTAGTGAACAAAAATATTTCGTTTTGTTCGTAAACCCTTCGATCCCGAAAAATCTAGTATTTAATAAATTTCTTAATCAAAATTTTATTTATAATATGGTAATTTTGTTGAAAAGTTTGTAACTTTATTTAAATTAGATTTCTAGATCGAGGGGTGTGAAAATGCACCTGTGGCTAATAATGCGCTTCGGTTACGTGAAAGGGGCAGACCAAAAATATCAGGCGGTATCCGCAGCCTATTAGTTTCGGAGATATTAATTAAAAGCTTTCAGCATAATACATAGAATCCTATACTGACACAACCATCTCCGGTAACTACCGTTGCAGTAGTGCCCTCGACCTGAATATCTACAGGGTGATACCCATATGTATCAAACATATTTCGTAAACTGTAGCTCACGTTTACTTTAACCTCGTTTTACTCGTTATGGCTGCATACATGATTTTCATTTTTTATGGAAATAACAAGCTATATTCGCAAACAACTTTGTTACTAACAGAAAGAATTTTACTTAAGAGTCGACCTATAACAAATATCTTCTGTTTGTGAATTTGTGAATTTGCCACTTATACATATACGAATAGAAGATAACATTTCAGTTCTACAAATATTGGACCACAGTTTGATTAGGTTAGGTTATATTTTCTGGGGAGGAGTCCCGCTTTAACGCGTTGATTGCCACGTCATCCATATATGGGTGACACTTAAGTTGCTGAACTGATCTAACATGAGTATTATTAAAAATTTTCCTCATAAAAAATTCTTGCATTAATTACATGCATCTATGAAAAAGAAATGTAATAAAATATTGTGAAAATATTTGGTAAAATTGATTAAAAATTAAAACATTATTTGATGCAATTTTCCATTGTTTCAATGTGGTAGTCAATGTGTTAAAGCACGGTAATTGAAACATTGAATTTTCACTTACCAAAAATGAAAGATACTAATGCAATGGGCAATGTGGCAGTAAAATTCTTAGTGGAGCACCCTGTAGATACTCAGGTAGCTTCCTACAGTGTCATCGCTCCTCAGTAGCTACTGCAGTTATGTTATCTATATAAAAAAATTTCTATGCGTTATAAAAACTTTTAATTAATATCTCCGAAACTAATAGACTACTACCACTTAATATTCTCGTCCCTTTTTAAAAAGATCACTCTCCTCGTGAATTCCCACGTGAATTCGTAGTTTCTCGGTAAAAATTTGAAAAGTGCACAAGAGTTAAAGTGCAACGGTTTCCAAGCCAGCTTTCTTTCGGTACTTTCTCGGAAGAGACTTGCGACTCGTCCCAGTTTGCGAAAGCACTCGAAAAAATTGTAAGCTTTTAGAGAAGTATGCTAGCAGTCTGAGCAAATGACGAAAAGCCAGCAAAGAGGACGTTGTCGCATACACACGCTGTTTACTGTCTCGTCTTTGAATCATTCTAGATGATTCAGCAATCGAACCTGCCATAACATGTACATATATATGTTTATACAATACACGTATGAATATACATATAGATATTATATGTATATATAAATATACTCCCACAATTTGATAACGCTGCTTCGCAGTTTTGCACAATATCGTTGTTTCTAGAAGATTGCGTCTCCTGCTTGCAAAGAAAATTGCTGATATGAAGGTAAACTCCATTTATTTGAAAATTTATTCAGGGATATATTGAGTGGATCGGAGGATATATTTTTATTATTGGAAACTTCAATTACTATGTTTTGGTATATTTTAGTGGTAGAGTGAATGTGGTGGACTCTCGGTATATTGCCACATGATCATGCGTTATGGAAATATCAGAAGATATGTTTATTGTAAGGGTTTAAATATTATTGAAAGTTTTGATGAAAATTGGGAAAATTTTGTGGTAAATTTTAGTGGTAGAGTGAAATTGACTCTCAGTATATTGCCACATGACCATCCGTTATGGAAATATCAGAAGCTATATCTACAAGTGTTTAAATATTACTGAAAGTTTTGATGAAAATTGGGAAAATGCTGTGGTAAATTTTAGTAGTAGAGTGAAATATAGTTGACTCTCGCTATATTGCCACATAATTGTGCCATATGGAAATGTCTGAAAATCTATTGCAAGTATTTAAAGATTTTCAAGATTAATGTAATTGTTAATGTAATATCGATAGTATTTTACTGTTCACCGTTATTGATTATTAATTTTCAATTTCTCAAAATGGCAAGTCGCATATTACTAAATTCCTAATTTCCTAAAAGTCCCTAGGTACATATTACTCCAATTTTCAAATCTCCAAATTTTTGAAATACCAAATTTCTATGTTCCTAAATTTTCAAATTCCCGTATTAAGAAATTTTCAAATTTCCAAATTCGTTAGTTACTAAATTTCCAAATTTTTTAATTTCTTAATGGGAAAATGCCAAAATTATCAAATTATCAAATTACTAAATTCTGAAGTTATCAAATCTCCAAATTCCAAAATTTCAATGTCATCAAAACTTGAATTTCCAATTTCTAAAATTGTCAAATCTTCAAATTCCAAAATTTTGATGTCATCAAATCTCCAAATTCCAAAATTTCAATATCATCAAATCTTCAAAAAACCAAACTTCAAATCTAACAACCCTCCAAATTCTCAAATCTTCGAAATATACCATCTACAAGAATTTGAATATCTCTAACCCTATAAATGGCCATATATCGAGAGCCCACCATATTAAAACTCTTTCCCCAAAATTTACTTCTTCGCTCTTCTTCAACGTAAATTGTTATAAATTTTCTCCACAAGAAGAGATCAACGAGTTCCTATTTAATGTACACATATTCCGAATACATTTAAATAAATGGAATTATAAAAAATATTAAGTAAAATTCGAGACTGCGTGTTATACATATTTTGTCGAGCTAGATAGGAGACGCAATCACGAATCGCCGCTGTTCACGTTGAAATGGGTTATGCTGAAATTAACATTACAACGAAGAAACGTTTCAGCGATACCGTTTCAATGACACCGATTTTGACCAACATTGTGTAATCGCAGACATGCAATATTCATTGACGTATACTGCCGTTCAAAAGTATTAGGTGATCGCATATCAAATGACCAATATCGAAATGTGGACCGATATGATGCAAAATGTGGACTAATTTGATAACATAAAACAGTGCCAATGAACGCTTGTGCTACTTCAACTTGAAACAAAAATTCAAATATTTATTTTAGATTTTTAATCTTTATGGAAATAAACTATACAAATTTTCTATTGAATTATGTATTTAGATATTCAATATTATATTTAATGTTTAATAGTTTCTTTTTAATTTCGTATGTTTTGTAAATTTTTTAATCTTGTTATTTCAGAATCTGAAAATTGTGGATTTTTGAAGTTTTTTAATTTACGTTTTTAGAAATTTGAAAATTTTGGAGTGGAAGAACATAAAGGTCTGTTTTGGGAAATTTCGAAAATGATTTGAGAAATTTGAGAACTAGGTAAGTTAAGAAATTTTGAGATTTAGAGCTTTTGTAAACTTGTAAATTTAAAAATAGAAGTTTTCAGGAATTTTGAAGTTTGAGTAGTTTGGATACTAATTTTTCAGATTTTGAGAATTTTTGAACTTTGTATATTTGAAAATTTGAAAATCATAGAATTTAGGCATTTGGGTATTTTTAAATTTGAGAATTTAGTAATTTAAAAGTTTAAGCCTTTGAACATTTTTCAATTATAAATTTAGAAATTTGAGAATTTCTAATTTTGCGTATGAATTTAAGAATTTATACTTTTGAAAATTTTCAAACACTATACAACTACAAATGTGACTATTTAAAAGTTTCAAAATTAAAAAAGGTTTTGAGAATTTAAAAAACTAAATCTAAGAAAAATTTCTTTTAAAAATGATAAAAAATATTAAAAAAATAATTAACATAATTCAACGGACTATTTTGATAAATTATTTTCAAGATCTACATAAAACTACAAAGCAGAAAAGCATCAAATCTCGCATTCTCCATATTTCCATAATGAAATCCATGGATATCCACACACAACATGCTTTCAGAATATAGAGTGTTACACAATCGTTTCACAACGTCAGTCAAATCGATGTTACTAAAACAGCATCCACGAAATGTATTCCTGTCTCGATGATTTCAACGTAACCCGATAAAGCACACTTGAATTCGCGTTTGTAGAGAGTCGTGAACGTATTCAGCACCGAAGCTGGTTTCGTTTGATGCACACTAGAAACGTGATAGTGTTGTAAACGATTTTACTGACGACAACCCACGAGCTGGCGCGTAGGAGGCGGACCCAAGGGTCTAAGTAGACTACAGAGGGCTCTAATTGGTCGGAACAACAAAATGGTTGCCCTGACCGACAGATAATGTACCGCCGTTGGGGCTCAAGAGGCGGATTCTTTCAGAAATTGATATATCTGTCAATTAATTTCAATGTCACGTAGTTAATCTTTTAATTCTTTGCATTTCTGTTTTGAGTGTGCCTCGATATTTCTATTGGATCTCATATAATGGATTGGTTGAATATATTTTCATTGATTTGTTAGTTATAGTAAATGAAAAATGTATTTGTCGCACACTCCGGGTTGTTGCAATTTGAACCCCTTTCTTAATCTATTTTGGTAGGTAAAAGAAATTGAGTGCCAAGAGTGAAGTCTGGTGACAAACTTAGGACTGATTTTTGGAACCTCTAGAAGATTGATACGTCCGGCCTTTGGACAGGTCTGATTTTCAAAAATATGCAAAATGCGATTTTGTAATTCTGATAGTTTGAAGCCAAAAAGAAACATTTTTTCATACTGTTTTTCAGAAATATTCTTTATATTCTATACTTAAGAGTCTAGTGGCAGATTTCACTTTAAGAGCTTCTTAAAAAATGTTTCGCACAAGGAGTGTTAAAAAGTTGTTTGTTGAACTGTCGTACGTGTCATGAGGGTGCCACGATGTTGTAGGGCTAGGGTTAGACGTAGGTCAGCTTCTTATGCGCCAGGAACAGTGTTAACGACAGTAGACAATACACAGTAAATAACCAAGTATTTGTACAGCTACCAATTGGTCAAAATATAAAAATGGACGCCTCATACGTACTTCCAGCAGTGGTACTATTAGCTCAAAAGGAATTGCTCACCAATTAGGCCAAAACAATGACAATCGTCACAAGAGTGAGTGAGATATTATAAAATGCCTAATGCAGTTGTTATTGCCATTATTATTCTCATTTTCCAAAATGTAACGCTGGAAGTGTTCACGATGGAAATACAACTTCTTTTACTTTGGGTCGATCTCACACCAACTTGTGGATTGTCGTCAGTACGTGTCGTAATGTTCCTCGGTCTTTCCTTCCGTTCCAGTTTTTGGTTACTTTTCCTTAGATTTCCTTTGCCAAATAATAGCTTGCTTGCGTTTTATAAAACCGTCGACTCGTCGAAGTTGTGTAACGAATAAAGCTTTGTTAAAACCGCGCGAGGTTTTACCCTACTTTAAGAAACACGTAAGTAAAATGCGTGTTTAAGACGATATGATGCAACTGTAATACGTACTCATGGTCTCGTTTGTTATTTGACAAGAATTTTGTTTTTGAACAGATTAAATCAATCTTTGTTGAAGATTGATCTTTGTTGATCTTTGCTGAAGATTGATTCAATGAAATTGAATTGTATAACTTTTTTAAGATTCTTTGTTTTAATAGACTTGTTCGTAAGGGATGAAATTTTTTCATCTGAACTCTGTATGAGAGTTTCAGTATAATGTAGAGCTACGCTTTAAATTATGGGGTTTTGAAAATTCTTTAGTTTACGATTCTCTTAATTTTCTAATTTTTCGATGTTGTTGTAAACCGTCATCTTTTCAAATTTTCAATTTTTTAAAAATTGAGAAATTGAGAAATGGGATACGAAATTTGAACTTTTAAATTTTCAAGTCTTTGAACTTTAAAGTTTTAAAATGAAGAAGGTTTAGTCTAAAAATTTAGAAATTTGAAAATTTACAAATTTGCAATTTTTTAAGTCTTTCCAGTTAAAAACTCATATTTCAAATATGCATATTTAAAAATTAAGATATCAAATATATATAATTACTTTATCTTACAAATTCTTATCGCATTATTGACCATAATAGATTATGGGTCATTCCACGCCAAATCGATCACTTTTGGAAGTCACCATCTCCGATTTTGATCTAATCGAAATATGTTGTAGTCCATGTGAAATTATGGGGGGTTTAAGTCATCATTTTGCCGGTTTCGAATTTGTTAATGAATGACAGGTCGTCAAAATTTGCAATTTTTGCCCGTTTTGGCGAAAATGGGGTTCACTTGGGAATTTTTTTCTCAGAAACTACTGAACCGATTTAGCTAACTTTTTTTTTGTTTTATTCGTGAAGGTTTGGGCTATTTTAAAATATTTTTTTTAACTTTGTCAATTTGTTATAAAATGTTGAAAAATTTAAACAAATTCTTTTTTTGCGTTTTTCTCAATGAGGGGCGTAAAGGGTTAAAATTAAAAAAAAATATGGTCATATTCTTTGAAGTTTGCCCTTTAAAATGAGCCCTTCAGAACGATGGAGCCTCGAAAATTGACGACTCTACAAGCTGGAAACGGACGCGGGGTACCCCCATTTCACATAGGCGAGTCGCGCGTTCAGCTATTATGATCGGTTGTTTTATATCACTGGCCTCAAAACTATACAAGAAGACTTCGTACGCGATTAAATGATTCTGTTGGTACCTTGAAAAGTCTATTGGTAATATGTTAAACTTAATTTTGAAGTAATATCATTGTGATCTGTTTGTTCGGTCATCAGTTTGAAAATGTTAAAATCGTAAAAGTTGTTAGGTTCTAGATAACATGACTAACAGAACAGCTACGACATGTAAAAGCAAAAGAAATTATATTAATTCAACTTATCATTTTAATAATTTCGATGTTTCTGCAGAATGGCAATCTTTTACAATAAGTCATGGTAAAGGATAGTATTGGAGGATAGCATTCAAAGACATGCAATGCGCACTAGCCCACAAAGACCGTTAAAAAATCAAATTCCCAATCCTACGGTTTTATTTGAATGGGCACAATCATCTTTATCAAACATAGCATTTAATTATGTAATACAAAATGAATATATTAAACAGGCTGATTGCTTACAAACTCATTTTTTAACGGCTTTATGAATAACAGGCAATGAAAGTTTGCAAAGCTTTGTGCCATTATCAAATAAACAAATGCTACGTAAAACTTGTCCGTACAATAATGATAGTCCAGTGTTTATTGTAATAAAATAGTTGTCATTACATTTTCCTGCTACAATTCCTAAGACTAACCCACATGATGGTGCACTCCGTACTTTTGATCATAATTCCTCTTATCCCATCCCGATTGAAGAAAACAATCTTATTTTGCAGTTTCCATCGAGTATTCATGCCTTTTTGTAGAACATAAATAATAAATGTAGGAACTAATATCTATAAATCAAATTACGATTAAAAAATGTTTCATTGACCAAGAGTGGTTACTAATACACTTTTTAAGGTACCAACAGAATCATTTAATCGCGTACGAAGTCTTCTTGTATAGTTTTGAGGCCAGTGATATAAAACAACCGATCATAATAGCTGAACGCGCGACTCGCCTATGTGAAATGGGGGTACCCCGCGTCCGTTTCCAGCTTGTAGAGTCGTCAATTTTGGAGGCTCCATCGTTCTGAAGGGCTCATTTTAAAGGGGAAGCTTCAAAGAATATGACCATATTTTTTTTTAATTTTAACCCTTTACGCCCCTCATTGAGAAAAACGCAAAAAAAGAATTTGTTTAAATTTTTCAACATTTTATAACAAATTGACAAAGTTAAAAAAAATATTTTAAAATAGCCCAAACCTTCACGAATAAAACAAAAAAAAAGTTAGCTAAATCGGTTCAGTAGTTTCTGAGAAAAAAATTCCCAAGTGGACCCCATTTTCGCCAAAACGGGCAAAAATTGCAAATTTTGACGACCTGTCATTCATTAACAAATTCGAAACCGGCAAAATGATGACTTAAACCCCCCATAATTTCACATGGACTACAACATATTTCGATTAGAGCAAAATCGGAGATGGTGACTTCCAAAAGTGATCGATTTGGCGTGGAATGACCCTTATACGATGATGATGCTAACAGGGGCAATTTTGGTACAAAAAGAATCAAATCAAAGAAACTTTCTATTTCAAAAAAAGAGGAAACATCAATGCTGTGATCATTAGAGGATTTTGTATTTTTCTTCAAATATATTTATCACCAATTTGCACAATTTCCTTTTTACACAGTTTTTGAAACAACGTATTGAACAAAAAAAATGGTAAAAGCGACAATACAAATATAAGGATAGAATTTTCATATATTTATTCTTTTTTTTCATTATGAAACTTTTAACACTTTGCACTCCGCTGTTCCCTCTGAGGTACATTTTAAATAGCAAAATAAAGTTTCGGAGTGCAAAGGGTTAATAATTTGATATTTGCCATTTTTATAATTATAATGAAACCAAACTCTATTAAATTTGAGCTATATTTATTTAACAATTTTAATTGTTAATAGTTTTGGTTTTCACGATTATTTTATGGATCGTAAACCATATATTATGGTTTACCCGACTTCAATTTATTCAATTTTGATTTATCCAATTTCGGTTTACACAATTTTCTAAGAAACCTATCTTCACTATAAACAATATATGTACTTCAAAAGTGGGCCATGAGCACGTTTACAGTCCGGAGCATATTCTATAAGCGTTTGCTATAATGTACTGTTCTGATCGGTGTATAGTAAATTTAACGGGCACGCAGGCCCAAGCTCAAAGCTTACAATAATTAAAAAGCAAAAAGAGGTGATTAATATATTATACGTGTTTGGTACCAGCGAATAAAAAACGTTTAAAAAATATTAAAAATGCGATCAATCGATTAGAGATACACATATGCAAGTTTCGTTATCATCGGTCTAAGGGTGCGTTCACATCGAACGAACAAATACTCGTTCTTCCTCGTCCTCGACAAAATTCAAATGCAAAAGAAAGCGATGTGATAAATTTTGTCGAAATGGAAGGAGCGTTTGTTCGTCCGGTGTGAGTACACCTTTAGACACACGTCGACAAGAGCTATACATGTACATACGATCGATATTCACTTGTTATCAATAATATTGGGGAGTTCAATTAAAAGGGCTGCTGTAAAACGTGTCGCAATTTTTCTTTTTCAGTTTGAACAATGGGACTTTTGCATCTGCGAGCAAATTCGTTTTATTCCCTTTTCTTTGTTGATGGTATTTATCGTTTAATTTATGCAATAAAGGAGGATCATTGGTAATCGTTGTTTTCATTCTGTGTCCAACCGTTGTTTTTATTCAACAGAATGTTTTGCAACCCGAATCTGATATGGTTGTGACAGTAAGTCATAATGTATTGTATGTAGAGGCATAAAATGCATTATATGTAGAGGAAGATACTTTATATTTGTACATCAGTGGTTAATTCAGTGACCGAAGAGCTTGTGGGCAAGGACATGTAAAATGCATGTAGTGAGGTCTCCATAGATTTTCAATTCTTGCATTGAGAAGTGATTTAGAAAATGAATAGTATTGAAATGAGAAATATTTAAATGAATTGATGAATCTAGAAGTGGGTTTAGAAATTTGAAATTTACAGTCTTGGAAATAAGGTGAAGCGGGGTAAGTGCAGACTGTTTTTTGTAAAGTTGGTATTTAAACGCAAGTATTACTGCTATTTAATTAATATTAACTAGAACCTTAATTTTCCTTGTACATTTTGATTTTGATAGAAAATTGTTTAAAATATCAACTACTCTGCACTTTCCCCGAAAATGGGGTAAGAGCGTAACTTGAAGTTAAATACTTTGAAACTTTATTTCATGTGCAATGGGGCAAGAGCAGAATTATTAACAAATCTGCTATAAAATACTTTTTACTGCATTATGCAAGTACTCTATACTGCAAACAAGTACTCTTAGCTGAAATATAAAAGGGGATATAATGAAACAAAACAAGGAAACAAACATACTAAATGGAGAAATTTCGCTCATATTGTAATAAAAATAGCCTGTATACGCACTTGCCCCGTTTATGAACTTACTCCACTTCACCTTATAGAATTACGGTAAGTTGAAAATATAGAAACTTAAAAATTTGGAAAAAGGTAGTGATTGACGAATTTTCGTAACTTCCTAATTATTTATTAACTAAGCTGTCATATCCATTAAAAATTCCGTCTATAGTTTTCTTGTGAGTGTACTAAAATTTACTTTAAAATTCGTTACATTATGACTCTTTCTGTTTATAATTACAATCAAAATGAAAGTAGTCCCACTGATCAAATATCTGATAAAGTTTATAATGGACAATAGTTTAGAGCAAAGTATTTAATTTAAAAAATTCAGAGCGCTTCAAAATTTATATTTTGAATCTGAGAAGAGTACCAGTGAGGTCATGTAACAACGTACAAATTGTTAAAATAAAATATCAGCTTTTTATGTTTTTTTGATCCTTTTGTATTTTTCTACTGCCATGGTAAGGTAAAACAATTCGCTTTATGATAGATTTGAAGTTTTGCATTTCAAGATTTCAAATTACTGTTACTTTTACTATTTATACTTGACTTTGCAAGTTCTTTGTCTGCGTTTTTCTTTTGCACCACTCAACCAATTCTCATCAAATTTTACACGCGCATGCGTATGTACATCCAGATAGACATAGAAAAAAAAATTTTAAATCGGACTTGCCACGGAAAAAACTGAAATCACCGAAAAAACTGATCCTCATAGACTTCAGCATTGCGGTACGTACATGATCCGCCTGTCAATTCTACTGCGCATGCAAAGTGCAATATTTCGGCACTTTGACGACGTAGTATGGTTCCTGAGGCATTTAGAAACAAATTTCTATTAGGGTTTGATGCGTTTTGATGCCTAATAAATCCAGAAAATCAATTTTTGTCGAATTCGGTCCAAAACGGTACAGGTGGCGCCATCTAGCGGCGAGCGGCGGAACTACGAGAAACTAAAATTTCGATTTTCTCCGAAATTAGGCAATTGTACGTATTTCTGAGGGTCAGAAATCAATCTGTGACTTCTCTAGAACCTATATAGTGCCAGAAGAACTTCCTCAGAGCGCTAGAAAAGTAAATAAAAAAATAGTCCAAAACATGGACTAAAAAATTGGCGTCCATCTAGCGGTGAAAGTTGGAACTACAAAACTAAAGAAATGCAATTTTCTCGAAAATTAGCGAACTTTGAGTACTGCAGAGCCTCAGAAAGTGTTATGTGATCGCATTAGAAGCAAAATAAAGCAATCAAAGTTTCCTGAAAGCTTTAATAAAGAAAATTTAAAAAATGTCATTTTATGGAGAAAATTTGTGGCGCCATCTAGCGGCGAAACTGAGAACCAAACTGAAAAAACGTATGTCCGAACAAGCGTTAAGGAAAAATATAAAAAGTAATATTTCGCAACTTTGATGACTTCGTATGCTTCTTTAGACATTTCAAAGCAATTTTTGTTGAATAAGTTATTCATTTTTTTGTCTATTAAGCCCAGAAAATCAATTTCTATTTGACCGCTTAACGCTTGTTCGGACATACGTTTTTTCAGTTTAATTCGCAGTTTCGCCGCTAGATGGCGCCACAAATTTTCTCCATAAAATGGCATTTTTTTTATTTTCTTTATTAAAGCTTTCAAGAAACTTTGATTGCTTTATTTTGCTTCTAATGCGATCACATAACACTTTCTCACCCTCAGAAGTCCTCAATGTTCGCTAATTTTCGAGAAAATCGCATTATTATATTTTTGTAGTTCCAACTTTCGCCGCTAGATGGTCGCCAATTTTTTAGTCCATGTTTAGGACTATTTTTCTATTTTCTTGTCTAGCGCTCTGAGGAGGTTCTTGTGGCAATATACAGCTTCTAGATAGGTCACAGATTGATTTCTGACCCTCAGAAATACGTGCAATTGCCTAATTTAGGAGAAAATCGGAATTTTAGTTTTTCGTAGTTCCGCCGCTCGCCGCTAGATGGCGCCACCTGTACCGTTTTCGACAAAAATCGATTTTCTGGCTTTATTAGGCATCAAAACGCATCAAACCCTAATAGAAATTTGTTTCTAAATGCCTCAGGAACCATACTACGTCGTCAAAGTGCCGAAATATTGCACTTTGCATGCGCAGTAGAATTGACATAGGCGGATCATGTACGTATCGCAATGTTGACACAAAATAATTAATTACTCAGTACCCGAACATTATTTATGAACTTTCATAATCGAACCATGTAAATAATGTATTACAGACCATTCTTTAATCATAAAAGTTCATAAACTGTGCTCAGAAAGTGAGTAATTAACGATTTTGCATACTTGTATCGTGTATATTCCTCCTGCGCGCCGCCCGCACATGCCACGGAGGATTAATTACCGAAAAACCATATCCCTGTAGACTTTAATGCAAAATTGAATTTGCTCGCGCCTATGTACTTGACTTTTCAACTTTTTTGTCCACATTTTTCTACATGTCAAAAATATAAAAAAGTCACTAGTTTTGGAGAAAATCGCTATTTTATTTTTTTCTTAGTTCCATCTGTCACCGTTACGTGGTTAAGTCGTTTATTGTTTAAAAAATTTCGAAATATAAATCTTCAAATCCGTCATAAATCTATTTTTCTTACTTTAGCGTGACCGTTGATCAATTAATGATCTATAACAAGACATGAAAATGTTTTAGTTAATAAAAAAAACGCAATTTTCTGTTTCGAAAGACTGGAACTGTTTTTAAATAGTGCGCGGTAAAATATAATTTTTGAAATTCATGTATACTTGTAACTTCCAAAATATTTCCCACATAGTGCAATAATTATTTTACAATAAACTACTTCTTTTTTATATGTTTAATACATGTTACATCACTGAGATACTTCTGTGGTAACAGGAAAATTCAATTATAAACAAATATTGACTTACGTTCTGATGTTTCTGGAATCACCTTTCTGAAATGTAAAGTATGCAATAATACAGCTAGTTTTAGGCAAGAATATCTTTGATAAGTTAGTCATAATAAGTGCCAACGCATGGATATTATTGGGAATAGTTAAAACATGTTTCCTTTGATTGCCATTTTAGTCAGGAAGACAAATTTGTACTATACATAGCATGTTCAACTAACTAAATTTTTTATTTTGCAATCAACAAAATGTTTTCCAACATTATTTTGATTGAAAATGTCAAGAAAATATAAACTTGAAACTGGATACGAAACAGAACTTATTTTACAAAAATTAATCCATAAATTCTAAGGAATGAAAAATTAATGAGGAATGAACATACATAAAGAAGAAATTGAATAAATAAATTTATAACAGTGAACTCTAGTCTTTTTTAATTCAACTCCCCTATCGTTGATATACTGAACATGAAATACCTATACATGATACATATTATTATAAACATAACATACGAATACAGTGTCGTTATTAATCTATAGAATTAGATTGTGTTAAATGATAAGTTTCTACACCCCGTTTAATTGGAAAACAGAATAAAATTGACATCTGCCATAATTTTTAAGAAAACACTTGACGCGAACCGCCCTATGTATTTTTCTTTTCTTCTTCTCTAAATACATGTTATAACGTTTCAAATTGTAACAGAATAAAAGTAGGACCATCTCTTTCAAGATTCTTACAATATTGGCACACTTTTTTTTTGTTAACTTTGAATGGCACCACTGCATCTCATACAATTAATGCTGCACAAAAATTTACAAAAAATATCAAGATTTAAATGAAAAAGAAAGAGACAGAGAAAATATGATACAAAAGTAAACTGAATGAAACACGCGTATAAATTATAACATCTCTTTGTATTTGTTTCACGTTTAAAGCTAAATACCGATAACAAATAAAGTAAAATACGTGTACACAAAGGAAACAATTGTTAACAATGATCACATTATTAATCTCTTATAACATAACACGATACATGTACTGTCCAATTGCTTTGTTGCACTTTTGATCACAAGCGATACAATCAAATTCTATGCAATATATTACAGCAAATATTAGGGCAGGTTCAAAATTTCTCATAGTTAAAGTATAATCGACAACTAAATATTTTTTAATAAAGAATATATTTTCAGTTGTTGATTGAATGATTTCCTAATTGAAAATTAATTAGAATTTGTAATTAAAGCTGCAAATTACAATGTTTTTGATTAATTATAAACTGGAATTGTTATTATTTTTACTTGAGATGTTAACAAATAAATTTTAATCTTTGACTAGGCATAATTAAAAGGTAATCAATAATTAAACTTTAATTAAAATTAAGTTTTAATTTGCAATCAGAAAATCATTCGATTAACAATTAAGACTGAATTCCCAATTAAAAAAATTTTATTATGAAATTAAATGTTTAATTATTAATTATCGCTCAATTAAATTCAGAATTTAATTGACTATTTTAAAATCCGACTTGGAATTTAAACTGCCCCACTAATAAGATATTAATTGAAATATAAATACGAAACTAAAACAAAACGGTTTCCCTGGTTGAAAGAATTCTATAAATTCCACTAAGTTTTAGCAGGAAAACGGGTCTTTTGATTTACGTTGAAAAACACCAAAATGAAAAATTGTACATATTCAGAAAATTGTGTATGATTGTGAAATGTTTTGTCTTTTTACAGATTATTTTGATTGCAACGCGACGATGAATTAATAGAGTGAAGCTTCGTGCGAGAACAGGCACGGCGTACAATTACTATTAATTATTCGACTTATAACTCTTCGTCTCAAATTAATGAACCTCGTACTCTTTGCGGCACTTGGGTACAATGTTTCTTTTAATTGTTTCCTCATTCTTCAGCGACGTCCTGTTACGTCCAATTAAATACCACGAAGTTTGCAAATTTATAGCTTCTCCTTTGAATATGCTTTTACACGTCTTATTTGATGAATTTGATATAATACATTTAAACATTGCATAGCTGAGAAGAGTCGCAAAATATTTTCAGGCTTTTTATTTTTCAATTGTACGTATCGATATAACAAAGGCTATGCTTGTACTTAAATATTAATAAATACATAATAAAATAAGCATATTGTAAAATTCGTTTCGAAAGCGTATTGTTCTCAAAACGCGATGAAACAATGTGTAATGTGAATCGAGAAAATCTTATTCAGCTTACTAACAGAAATTAATATAAGTACCACGTATTGGTACAATTAATTCTAAATAACATTTTAAAATGTTATTTCTTGAAGTTTACTGTCGACTTGAAATTTATAGATCGTTGTAAATGATATGTAACGAACGTAGCAGTTTCTACTTAGATGCCTCGATTTACACAAAACATTTACAAAAAAAACAGTCTACCGTGTAAATGAACAATTAAATACGTAACGTAATTTGCACATCTTAAATTCAACATGCTCAATTTTATACAACACATGATTATTAAGTTGTATTGCCTTCAAATGCAATTGCGAGACTTTTGCGATAGATTTAGTCTTTATTCACAATGCGAACATAAAATAAAGATCTGTAATTACTGAATTTGATACCTACACTATTCTCGCTAAATAAATATACTTAGATCTTTTCATTCCATTTAGTTACGGTTTCGATAAATACCTATCTAGTACACTTTGATATTTATTTTATGCAGATATTTTTTATAGATTTCTCTTTTCTTTTTTACTGCGCGTTTGTCCCTTCATGCACGTGTATATGCCCATCTTTCAGATTAACATACGTGTCGCATCACAGGAAGAGCTTGATATTTGAAATACGAAAAGATTCTCAAACCGTTTGCCTGCATGTAAGAAATTATTATTTACATTACATGTCAGTGTTTAAAGAATGAAATACCATTAATTGTTATCATTACGTCTGATACCAGATATTTGGGGCCTGGCATCCCCCACGTTGAAAAATGTTGACTAAAAATGCATTGCGAATTAAAACACATGTCACTTAAAAGCATCACGATTTTACAAATGATTAAATTCCGTAGCAGCTGTGCAGACGTTATGTCTTGAATATTTACCATATACCATAATGAGGATATAGTAATATTAATTATTATTAGTAATTTCTGTCTTTCGCTGTGATATTAATTACCTACAATTCTTGTACACGATTTTATATGTATGGGTGTAATGCCAATGCCCTACCACGTAAACCTCTCTGTCCTCCAACTCCTCCCTTTGGTATGACGTATCCTCCAGCATGTCTAGCTGTTCCCTCTTCTTCCAAATTTCCATTGCTTTCAATTAAATCACGCAACGGCCAACAAGCCAAATGACGAGATTTTCCATGACGCGCTAAGACGTGATATCCTTGTCTGAAATGCATGTCAAATACCTTAGGTATAATGTATAAACATAATATAAAACATGAAATTTAATCTGCAAAACTATAATATACCTCGATGAAATTAGACCGACAAGTAATGCCCAATGAGCTTTATGGCCTCTTTTTAAACACGGAGCATGATTGAAGTCAGAGTCATATGGAATTAGTACCATTGCTCCATGAGCCAAAGCATGTGTTAATGTATCTGGACACTGTTGCAGATCTACTAAAATATCTGGTCTATGGTCAGGTAAATATTCAGCTGCTAGTGTGCCCATGAAATCAACACTGTATACTTCTCCATGTTGTGTGAAACCCCTTACACGAGCCTCTGCTAGAAGTTGACTCACAGAAACTGGCTTC
This sequence comes from Megachile rotundata, assembly GCF_050947335.1. NCBI lineage: Eukaryota > Metazoa > Arthropoda > Insecta > Hymenoptera > Megachilidae > Megachile > Megachile rotundata. The sequence continues at coordinate 5,956,812 of NC_134992.1, forward strand.
GTGTACTCCTGTGATGCCATAGCAAGGGCCACCAAACCACATCTGTAAACACAACATGTACTGGCTATGCTAATACATTTTTATTTTATGATACTCACTGTGGCCCATCTTGTAGAATTGGTTCAACTTGACAAAAATATGTTACTTCTGCATCCTTCAACTCATTTCTGGATATCAGTTTCTCGATTTCTGCCTCTGCAGATGTAAGAGTAAGTTTGGCCCAAGGAGGCAGGGAATCCGCATCGCTTACTTCAGTTTTTTCACACATAGGTGCCTCTGGCAAACTTGAGAGAGGTGGAGGCGGTGCTGGCATTTTTCAATAATAAATGCAATACGGACAGCTACTTTGTTCGACTAAGAAATACCTGGTTGCACGTTATAATAAAACGACGACAGTTTCCACGGCTATGAAATCATGCGTCTACACTTCAGTATTTTCAATCTGAAAATTGCCATTTCTCACTGGTACTCTTGTTGTTTATTAGAAAGTCCCTCATTCATTGTAAACTCCTTGCTAGCATTCCTTGATCAGATCCAAGCTGAAATATCAGTATAAAGACAGCATGCAACTTATAATCAAAATAGTAAGTAATAATCAATAACAAAAATCAGAGGAAATCAAGATAACTGTATTTAATTTTTAAAAATAATTAAACTGTACGTGTGCTTCGAATCGTCTTTTTTCTGCTGTCACTTTATCGCGAAAAAAAAATGGAGTACGAGGAAAAGAACGAAACGAAACTATTTACGTGGATGCAGCATTACTATAACTGCATTTATACGTTAGTCATTTAACCTTGAGAAATATACTATACGGCATCTGTCATCGTTCCAGCAGACATGAATTGCGAAAACTTCGAACGACATCATCGAAAGCACTCATTCTCGTAAAATCGATTACTATACGTGACAACCGACAGCAACATATTTATTTTCTTTCGAGAACAGTTTGAACACTTCTAACAGAATTTAATACGAGAACGTACTTGCTGTAAAAATTCTAATGGCAGCACATAGCACGATCGACATTGGACGGAATAACAATTGACGATAATATCTGTGTCAAGCAACGATTAACGATTCGACGTTATATATTATTGTCATACACGGTAGATGTAATTTAGATCAGACAATCAACCGGACGATCATTATTTGTTTACCGTACCTAAAACGCGAGAAGATCGCTGCAGCACGATTTTGACGTTTGCACGTCCCTCCTATTCACCCTGTGACTCATGCACATATATTATGTAATTCTTCGATAGAAATAAGAATTAACACTCAAGTGCATTGATGTGACGATATTAAAGGTTCGTTCGGCTGCACGAATCTCTAACGAATGACAATTACTCGCTCGATACGACTCTACAATTTAATCCTCTCCGAGGAAGATCTCAAGTTGGCATAGCGCACCATGCCTTATTCGCAGACTTCTGTCACGACATACAGTCTGATAAGAAATTTCTCGCAGGTGCTGCTGCAACTTCGAAGACGATTTATCAGTTTGGGCAAGTGCATTGTCTGCAAGAACCCTAGCATCGGGAAATTTATTATTTATCTCTTTTCACGTAGATTCGACAGGTACGGGGATTTCGGTACGTTTGCATGGAACATGCACTCAAATTACTATTATTACGCTGTCGCGTGAACCTTGCTTTACATACTGTATTACCACGGTGTGAAGATAGCTTAAACGTTATCGTATCGAATAATGTGTACCGATATAAGAGCGGAAATTCAAAACGGGCTAATGTATACGTCGTATATTAATTCTATTGTTCAACATATTCAATATGGGTGATCGAGCAGTGGAAATGTCGGAGCTCGATAATTGAAAATACAAAAATTATTTAGTGTGGGTCGTGTCGAATTGATTTTGATTAGATTTCGTTCCTTTGTGCATGCAAATTTTTGTATTCGGTTTGGAAGTGGATCGAAAATCGAAGATCATCGATGGACGGGGTGTGGCGCAATCCTGGATTGAACGAGGGAAATCTTGGAAAGAGGATCCAAAACTGGTCGATAGAACAAAGTTGAAGATTCAAGAAGAAATCTCGTAGAGAATTTGAAATTTACTGATTTTAAAGCCAATCGAAAGCTACTAATTTTACAAGATAAAATAAATGGTCAAATATTCATTTTAGTGATATTTTAAACTTGTTTCGCGCGCCACGTCAAACAAAGCGGTTCAACATTCCATGGACACCAACCTAACATCTTTCCCTATAAAGTCCGTGATCGGAATGCAACAGTTCTCTTCTATAATCAAGTTAGCATCACAACCTATTGTTTTTCTGCAAAACTGATAGCACTATAGAATTATGTTAGTTTATTGGTTAGGATTTTTGGAATGTGTCATTATTCGCGGGATTCCAAGATCTTACGGAATGCATAGTGCAATGGAAATGTTTGTCTTGAGGTCTTTATTATACCAGTTATATTTCTTACTGTAGAAATAGAAATATTATTTGGATGAACAACTGCAAATAGTAATCATAGAAAATTTATCGTATCTGTTATTTAATACTTCTGTAATAACTTCAATTATATTACTGTACAATTACATTTGGCGCGTTAGAAATTTCTAGAATGCGCACTACGGGGAGCCACTAAAACTATAAACCACAAAACACAAAAAATTTAAATATAACTTTGTTCTAAAGGATTGTTTAACAATTTCAGGCGATTACAATACTTTAAATAGAAATTTTTCAAATTAGTATCAAACGTAAGATATAATCATTTGTGAATATAAATATAACACTTGTATAAATAGAACTTAGCCAGCATATTAAATTAATTTCTAATTCTTTACATTGATAAAACACTTTCTTCCTTTAATAAATGAGAATTCTTTCTGACTTTTAATTTTTGGTATATAGTAGAAGGAATAATAAGCACTTAATTATGGAGGTACATGGAGAATAATATTAAAACAATTATTTTTTAATCATTAAATGATAGTTTAATTTGTATAAAATACTTCAAAAATTATTTTTCCAAACAATTTCAGTGTCATTTCTTATTTCTATTGTACATTTTTTAGACATGATTATGGTCAAAAATACTTACTTAAAATAGTGTTCGAAAATTTATTTATAATTCTTAGCAGTTCAGTATGTATAGATTCGAATTACAAATATTTTCTTAATAAATATTCTCAAAATATGAGGAGGATTGAAATAAGGAATAAAGTCTACTTTAAATTATTATAATATTATCATTATATTTATGTACAAATGAAGATTATAAATCATACAATTAATCGCTTCTATATTCAATATATAAAAATAATGAGCTTTGTAGTACTAAAAGTAATAGTAAGGTAATTGTTGTACCCCCATAAAAAGTCATAGTAACAGGAAACATTATTGTCTTTATATTTCGGAGTATGTTTACAAGGCGTCATACATTTGAATCGTGTAGAATTATGGTAGAATTTAGAATGAATAATGGAGGTACACTGACTATTTTTTTCCTTACGAAAACGTTTCTTATGCACAAAGTAAAGATTCTACATCTATAATAGAACATCTTTTTTCATTAAATACCTTATCTGTATTCTTCATGTTTACAAATATGACTTCACATAAAAATACTTCTCTTATTGTACATAATTCTGTGACGTACTTATCAAAACATATACCGTAGATATTAGTTGTTGAATAATATATTACACATTTTTACATTAGAGGTACGAATCAGATAAATTGACTTATATTTTATTTAAATTAAGTAACGATCTTCTATAAAAATATTATATAGAATGACATAAATAATTAAAAGTATTTTTTACAAATTATCATATGAAATAGACATTGTACAAAACAAATTGTTTTAAATAGTCGTTGATATCAAAGTGAAGACATATAATAAATAATAAATAGATTTTAGGCTTAATATCCTTTGAGTCATATACACACTGCACGTTACTGTTAGCAATACAATAAATAGTGATTATTCAAAATTTTATAATCTTCTTTTTTAAGGCACCACATTGTAGTTCATTACAAGAAGCGTCGCGAGTAGTCTACATTTTCGTAATTACTTCTAAATTAGAAGAAGTTATCCCTAACGGTATTACGTAAACGTAATCTGTAAACGTTCGGCCATTTAAGTACCCAAATAGGTACAAATGATTCAATAAATGCATTTTATTCGCTTAAAAATGATGCGTCGTCATTCGCAAAAACTTCAGTGCATACATTATGCGTATAACACTATTTTTATCTTCTAAAGGGAAATATCTCAGTACAGTTCCGTATTTATGACGATTGAACATTATGGAAAAAGTAGGTATTAAACATTTGTTTCGCATAACTTTACGAGATGTTATTAGGAAGAAAAAAAATGATATAATCGTTGAAAATCTCTGCATTTAGTAACAATTACGTCGTAGATAATTACATATGAGACGATAAAAAATGTTCTAATTTGTAAAATAATATCCTTATAGTTTCATGGAAACCGTCGTATACCACAGAGCGTAGTAAAGTATATATTTTCTTTGATGTGCTCTTAAGTCGAGTTATTGAACATATCGTTTCATTTATACCCAATAATTATCACACATTCAATAACGAATACATCATTCGCACACACTGTTTTACATTGAACGTATGATACATAAATGCGTCTTTGAAAACGTTTATATACAATATTTCACTGTGCGTATCGATTCAGTGAACGTAAAAGCATCTTTTTGAGTCCATAATACTTTTGTTTCTTTTTCTTTAAGTTCAAATAAGATAAGCACGTTGTATCGGTAGCTATGTGCGAATACCCGAATCAATTAAAATTGTTAGGGAACTTTAATTTTTCACACCATTCGAGATTTGTTCGCGTAGGCAGTGATTCTTAATGTACAGGACGTTTCATAATTTGTGGGACGGAGGATACAAAGGCAGTAAACAACGTTTATACAAACGTATGTAGTTCATTTAACTATGCTTTCGAATTACGGCCACCTTTTTATTTTCAAATTATTCAACTTTCAAGCCTCTAAATTTTTTAATTTTAAAACGTAGAAATTTAATTTTCAGATTTTCAAGTTTGGAAATTTGTAATTCAGAAATTGTTAAATTTGAAATTTTCAAATTTCGAATGAGGAATTCTGAAATTTAGATAGGATTTTAACAATCGCTGTATGGCAAGAATTACATCTATAGTCATTTCCGTAATTTCTGTTTCATCCCCAATTACGGCCATATAGCGAGACTCTACAGAACTAAACTGTTACCGCCTGTTTTATAATAAACCTATTTCAGCATATGTGTCAGTACAATTCGTTCTTTTAATATTACATTTTCACTGAATTAACAATTAACAATTATGAATTAACTATTATTAGTTAACAAAAAATCATTTCAAAGAACACTAACTGAAACACTGTAATAGCTGTAATTTGAAAGCAAGGTTAAATACATATATACAAGAAATTTTCCGCAAACGTATCTCGAATAGTGTCACTAGTATATAAAATTTAGGTACTCGCACATGGCTGTATACATAACTAAAGGAAAGAGGAGTAGAGAGACTATAAATCTATCCTAGTCAGCCTTCTGTATGTTCCCGCTTTGCATGGTACTTGAGCAGTAGCTGCCGGTCGTCCCGGTACTTATTGTTAATGTTTATTTGGGTTAGAGTCTGAATCCGGTTCCGAACTAGAACCGGAAGACTCCCCAGCATTAACGTTCGCACTGCAGCGCGAGCTCCTTCGGCTAGTGGAACCCGTGTGCCTGCATTTCTCGCTACGATCCACTGTACCTACAATAATTTTATACGGAAAATTAACATAAACTCTCTAAATATATTACTATACAAATAAATGATCAAATTAAACTATTTATGTACATTTAGGAACAACGCAGTTGTGTTTTAGGGAAAAAGGGGCGAAAGTCTTCCATTATTTGCTTTTGGTTTTTGGAGAATTTAGAGGAAATGTGAACTTAGAGAAAAGTTGGTTCTAAGATAATAGTAGAGCTAGAAAAAAGATAACCCTAAAAAAAAGTAGGTTTACGGAGTCGATAGACGAAAATGAGGACCACTGGAGAATGTAGACCTAGGAATTATGTGGACTTAAAGAAAACTAGGACCTAGAAAAACTGTAAATTTAGAGAAAGTTAAAACCTAATTCTCCTACGTTGCACCTGAATGTACAATAAAATTATGATGTTCAGACAATAGTTTCTAATGATTCCAGTCACACAAATGAAGTTCTATCATGTCACTTAAAATATCTTTGGCGTATTACTTAGGATAAAAATACTCAGACCTTTAAAACGATCTATATAAGTAATTTAATAGGCAAAAGGATTTTCAGTCAAACGTTAGATACTCACTGGTTAACGGCGTGTGAACTTCAACCTTGATATTAGCCGTCGCAGTGACCTTAGTAGTGATATGAGATGTTGACGTCACTGGTGACATTCGACTAGACCCACTTGTATCTGATCCGCTACAGTTCTGTTAGTTAAAAAACAAAAGCACACGCGTTAATCATGCTTCACGGAATCAGAGTACTTGCATCATCAAAACAAACAGGAGATATTCGTGGTATAAGCAGTTACAGGAAGCGTCTGGGTGTATAAAAAAATCACTCTCACTTCAATGATGTTCTGAAGGAAGTATCGCATGAAAGATACAGGGAATCAGGACAATTGTACGGATTTCGAAACGTACCTGATTGCCACACGTGGACGTTGTTTCGACCTTCAACTCTGGCTGAACTATAATGCAAGATTCTTGTGTACTATGCCAGGAATTGGGTTCCTCTGTGATCGTGGTTAGCGAGGGTTCAGCGTGTAACCTAGCATTATCAATTTTGTACGATCTCCTCGGAGGCGCAGGTGGCTTCGATCTTCTAACAATCGGTGAGGCAGGAGGAGTTGGCGTTGAAATACGATCCGGATGCTCGTTGGGTATCACTTCTGGAGATGGTCCAATCAACGATAACAAAATGGGGAAGAAGAACAGTCCGTTCACCAAACCAATTCCGATCAGGCACAGGAGTACCAGGAAAAAATATCTAACGATGAAATCGAACTCCGAGAAGGCTAGCATTGCGATTGCCAGAAGCGTCGTAAGTGCCCCATGAATTACGGGCGCGAACATGTGTTCCAAAGCCAAACGAATCCTTCGATCCCTGCTCCCGATACTCGTAACGAAACTCTAAAAAAATGACGGTACAGTTAGAACGGAGACAAAACAAGAACTCATAAACTGGTATCGAGCTCGTACTAACCAGACAAATATGCACCGTGAAATGTACAGCGATTCCGACGCTGACAACCAACAGCACGGCCGGAACGGCGCTTAATTTGATGTCACATAGGCCCATAATTCCGAGAAGCTGCAGAACGACCCCGGCCAAACAAGTCCCGACCAACAGTGCAGCCCACAGATTCAACAGCAATATCCCGACGACTGCGACACTGGCTGCCAGAGCAGCCAGCAAAGCGATACCCAGGCAGCTCCTCAGATCCATGTACTGTTCCCAAAATAGGAACGGTATGCCGGAGGGAAAATTTGGTAGTCCACGTTCCTCGAACTTCCTGCACAGCTTTCTTACGCTGCCTATCAGCTCGGTGATCTCTTGCGTGTCCGTCAACTTGTGCAGATAAAACGGCATCTGCGCATATGTCAACGGCATACTCTTTGGAATCTTCAGCTCATGATCGTTGGTGTAGATCCACTGCCTCGGCTCCGGCCTCAGATTAGCCTGTGAGGCACCGTAAGCTAAGACGTCGTTCGACACCCATGCGCTCAGATAATTGTAAAAGGCACGCGGATTGATGATGCCTTCGGAATCCACCAGTCGGACTTGGGTGACCAGCGATTTGTCGATGGGATTGTCGACGTGACCAGTCTGTACCAGCAGTTTATAGGCCAGAATCGCCTCGTCGCTGGCGTTCTTGTACCACCTCTCCTGCGTGATACAACCACTATTGTAGTCCTTGTCGAATGCGCTCTGCAGACCCTTCAGCCAGTCCCTGAACAAGCTCAGCCAGAACTCCGGAAGACCTCCGTTGTCATTCTTGATCACGTTCTTTATCCTCATGAAAGCATCGTGGTACTCGTACAGTAACTTCTGATTGTTAGGATACTCGAAATCCCGGCCCGTAACGGCGTACATGTTATAGAACCCAAAATGCTTCGCCTGGGCTGCCAGGAAAGCGTGTTCGTTGGAGTTCTGCGGAACCAGATCAGTCAGCTCTAGGCCGTCGTTCACTTTTATAGCTTGCCAGACACTGCCAGACAGAACGGCGATCAGGATCATCATCCCGAAGACCTTGGTCGCCGGTTTGGTGACGAAGGGAGCGTAATGCCTCGCAGCAAGTTGAGTCAAAGAGAAGCTCAGACAGTCGTCCTGGCTGCAACCCGTCAGAGTATCCTCCTCGCTGCACTGTCTGTCCAGGTCCACCTCGATGTTCCCACCGACCCAGGACTCATTCTGCGCGTTCTGTGACGTCAGGATCTGTGTGCACGTCTCGCGCCGTTCCGGAGGAATCGCCCTGGTCACCGTTTGCTTCGCGGTGCCGTTGTTCATCCGATTGGCGTACCTGTTCCTCCCAGTGTTGGACGGCAGGCAGCAGCAGAATATGTCCGAACGACCCGAACGACGTCGCCTCAAGTCCAAACTAACCATCGCTGGGAAGACGAGCAGCATTGCGGCTAGATTGAACAGCAACAGTATCCCAGCCTGCAGGCAAAAGACTCGCAGCGCAGGAATCGGGATGATCGCAGCCGCGAAGAACGCTGAGACGTTGCTGAGGCCTGCCAGGAGGACGGAGAGACCTGTCCTCTTCAGGACAACTCCAGTTTGCTCTCCGCTGGGCACCTCGTTCACCGACAATTCGGCGTACGTGTGCGTCAATAGGAACATGTCGTGCACACCTAGACCCAAGGCCAGAAACGGGACGATCTGGGTGGTAGCTGCGTTAAATGGGATCCCCAGGAGTGCGCAGAACCCCAAACCTGCTGCCACCGTGGCGCACATCAGCATCACACCTGCTATTCCTACGCCAGCTTGCGATCGCACAGGGTCCTTCCATCGAAGGAGCACTATGCCGGCGTACAGCAACTGTAACAGAACGATCACTCGTATATTAATCACCCGAGGAGATTTCGCTTCAGGAAGGATTCGTAACAGGAACGTATACTAACCATCAGCGTGCAACCATTGGCGATTTTCATGACGGACACCTCACTGTACTTTCCGAGTATGTCGTTCATGGTGGTTGTGCTGAACGCGTACAAATTGTACGGGGCCGACCCGTTCGCGTCCAGATGCTTTTTCACCTGATTACTGAATGCCCTCTGCCAAGTTTCGAGCACTTGGGCCGCCTTCTCCTGGGACCAGTCGATGTGATGCACCTTGTAGGTGCCGGCGAAGAAATCGTAAAGCTCTCGTTCTCCCATCAGCTGCACAACGGTCTGCAGTGCAGCTGCACGGGTCAAGTGACCAGTCTTATTGTGCTTGGCACCGCCAACCAGCAACTCCTCCGGCCAGTGCATATATTTCGCAGCGAAACCGTAACAGCCACCTGTTAATTCGGCTCCTATGTCCGGGACCTGGCGGAACAAATCATTCAAATATGATTATATGAAATTTTTCATTAGGAATCGGAACATGTACCTTGCTATGAAAGTATTTTGAAAGTACATTTCTATTTTAACATTTTAATTTGTATGAGCTGGAGACTTTGCAATTTTGTTGGGACTTCGGAATTATGAAATTACAAGTATAGAATTTTGCAATGTCATTTTAAATTGTCACTCCAAAATTTAAAACAACCCGAAGAACGCGTTTCGCTTCAAAACCTGAAATCTAAATTATTCCATAAATGTTGAAAGAAGAAACGCATAAAATGTTTTACGAATTCCCTTATGGATGAAGATAATTTACATACGCTATAAATAAAAATGAAGTACATAATTCTGTCCCATGAAATCTGTAATTAAGTCGGTAACAAATAGATCTTCCGACGCAGTTATTATCTTTCAAGACTCATTAAATTGACACTAATGAATCATGAATTGTGTGACTATTATAATGCATTCATTACAGAAGATCAACATCTCGGCGGACTACCCTGTCCGCGTTATTTATCTTGGCATGATATAGAGAGCCATTGGACAAGGTCCAAGCAACTAGACGGTGATCGTTTAAAGTCCTCGCTGGTATGCTCCTTTTATAGGTCCCCATAAAATCTCGCTGTGAGGTCCGTAACACCCTAGGCCACCCTCCTTCGTCTCTCACTTACGATCACGTTTTTATCATTTCTTTGGTCACGAAAGGAACGCCCGTTCGAGCCCCTTTTCAATTCGGAATCATTCTTTTGACAGGTCAAAGAATTCCTAACGTGACTTGACACGGTCTCTACTTTCTCTCATGTTACAAATATTCGTAGATTCTCGATTATTTGATTAGTAGGAAATTAAGCATGACATAGAATGATGGAAGGAAGAAATGATTAAATGATTTAAAGTAAAGGTGGACATTATTATTTCAGTTTTATTGTTAATTGTTTGGCTTCTTGGTACTCGAGATTAGAGAATCTGCATTCTGTTGTACTAAATGTAAGGTATTGACTCGGTGTTTTATTATTGTAGTTTACTGTTGTTGTATTGTTTTATTAATTCTGATATTTAGTTTATTGCTATGTTATTTTGATACTTTAGTGGTTTGCTACTTTAGTATTTTAGTATATTAGTATTTTAGTGTTTTAGTGTTTGTGTTTTTGTGTTTTAGTGTTTTAGTATTTCAGTATTTTAGTGTTTTAGTGTTTCAGTATTTTAGTGTTTCAGTATTTTAGTATTTTAGTATTTTAGTATTTTAGTATTTTAGTATTTTAGTATTTTAGTATTTTAGTATTTTAGCATTTCACAATTCTACTATTTTACTATTTTACTATGTTACTATTTTACCATTTTACTATGCTACTGTTCTATTATTCTAGCAATATACTATTCTCCTGTTCTACTATTTCACTATTTTGCTATTCTACTATTATACTACTGTATCTTTTACTATTCTACACTTTTACTACTACACAGTGTCATCATTCTGCTGTTGCATATGTATCTATGTTCTATATGCATGTTTGTATGGGTAATACTACATCCATATTTTGATATACATACATACCATCAATTATGCTATATTGTACTTTAATTTGTACTATTAAAATTAGTTTCAATGATATATATAATAAATATAATTATGTTATATGCTTACTAACATTAATTCTTAATTATATTTCTATTAAAATCAATTTTACTTATTATTGTTAACTGTTCTAAATAGAGCGATGTCAATTTTGTTCATACTTTCAATTCAAGCTACCTTGACGTATTCCTTAATGAAACAATGCATTATTCAAAAGAACGACCTACGTAAGAAAGAATGTACAGAAGAATGTTGTTTAGATCGTACAGTGTAGCACGAATGGATTTCATTATGAATGTTACGTGTGAATGAACTCCTTAAGCGATAGCCACGTACGATCGTTTAGGGTAGAAGAGGGATCAAGTATGAATGGATTCTAAGAAGGTACGTGATGTTTCGGGTGCAAGGAGATACGTGATACGAGTGCCAGATACATAATTCTGATACCAAAATGATAATTTCAAGAACGAAAACAGAATATAACAATTATGTACAACACAATCTAAGCACGTGATTGAAAAATTGTATATGAAAGTGTTACATTGATTGAACGTGTAACGCTTATAACTATCTAATAGTCTAATAGAATCTAAGGTGACACATAGTTTTATTATTCAACTACATTTTTACTTAAACTTCAAGCCTAATTAAACCTAACATAATTTAACCTGACGGATAATTATAGTTTTCGTATCTCTTCTGTTTGAATTTCAAAGTAAATTTAAATTAATTTAACAATTTTGTTGTTTAAGTTCATTAAGTTCATTAATTTAACAATTTTGTTGTTTAAGTTCGTTGTAAATTTAATTCTAAACGAAGCTAGTTTAATGTATCAGATAAGATTTGTTTAGGTAAAAATTTTAATAAAAGGACAACATGTTATATTCTAATCAAATTTTCATTTGCATTAAGTATATTTTAATGACGCTATCGATACAAGATTTTTACCAATGTTAATATTCACTTTCAATTAAATACAGCTATAGAGAAATATTTTAATTTTCCTTTGCAGACCAAAAAATTCTAAAAATCAACAAATGACAATTTCATAATCGAACAATAATTAAAAATTACGTAATTACCCTCGTGTTAATGAACAGAAGGCTAAGAAATTTCGAATTCATGTGTATCGGCAAAGAAAAAACAAATCCGAAAAAACACGAGACACCGTGCACGTTACTTGCATACTAACGAGCCAGTATTAATTACCAGCAATTAATTCGTACGTTATTGCATAGTAATTAAGCAAATAACCGATATTGCCTGATTCGTGTTATCTCTTCCTTAAAAACTTGCCAACTTTTCGATTATCGCTCCTGAGACCACAAATACAATTACCGGTATGGAGTCGATATTTTTCATTGACTCTTGCGAAAAAATTCTCATTTAACCCTTTATTTATTCGTACTTAGTAATTATTTAATTTTGTGAGCGTTCTCAAGCGTTCATATTTATTAATATTTTATGTATCATATTCAGTATTAATATAAGTATGATACATACAATTTTTTAGTATATTTATTAGTAATATTTATTATTTAGTAATTTTTTAGTAATATTTATTAATATTTCATGTATCATATTTAGTAATACTATAAGTATAGTACATACAATTTTTTAGTTAAATTACTCAGTTTAGTTAAATTAGAATTTATCGTAATATAGTCTTCCTTTTGAATCAAATTTGGATAAAAATTCTTTCAAATCAATTTTTGAATCCTTTTTAAATATTTTTGAGATTTTCTTATTTTATAGAAGTACATTATATATTTACTCTATTCAAATGTATAGAATAAATTAAGTTTTCTATGAAGCTATAGAAAAAATGATCAAAACCATGATTGTATAGTAATATTCTAATGGTTATTTTCGTTTCTTCAAAAATAATTTCTTTATTATTCTTCTTCTTCATTTTTCTTCAAGATAATATCAAGAAGATGTCAACAATTCACAAGATATTTTAAATTAAGAAAATAAGATGTTTTATAAAAAAAATATGAAAGACGTAGCGTCAAAAAAATCACCAATTTGCAAGATATTTTAGATAATACTATTTCATAAAAAAGTATAAAACAGAAAAAATGACCAATTCTCGAGACATTTTAAAATGAAAAGTAAAATGTCTCGTAACAAAATACGAAATACGTATCTCGCGATTTTCACATTTATAATAAAAGAGAAAAGCAATCGCGGTTATCAAAAAATGTGAAATACGCGTCTCACGATTTCCACGATTTGTCGCACCGTCTATAATAGAAGAGAAATGGCAGTTCATCAGAAAGTATGATTTCAAAACGAATGCAATTTCCCGTTTGCAGTACACGATATCGTTTTATCCTTTGTCTCGTTACGCAAGAAAACAAGAGGGTCATGGACCTCGTGATGTGACACCCGCGTGCCAGCACACGAAGCAAACAGGTAACACTAGAGCCCACCCACAGCGATTATCGCGTGTCTCGAGTATCGATTCGCGTTGCCATGATCCGTCACGATATCTCGCTGGCTGACTTTTTTTCGAGTGATGTTAATCCGCAACAATTTGTTGGACGTAGAGATTACGATCTTGATGGACAGCTCTGATCAAATTGCATTCATGAGATCGTGATGATGGTTCAAGCATACAGAATCGAGTAGTAATTAAAACAAGTATTTCTGTGGATTTTGGTGTACGAATGATTATTTGAAAATTATGATAATTACTGTAGATATTTTATTAAGGAATTTTTTGTAGTTCATTATTTGTATAGGAATATAGTTATATTATATAAAATATAAACTGTCATATTATTATAAATGACAAGGTTAACCTTGACAAAGGTTAACATTTAGACAGAAATTTTTTTATAACTAAAAATAAGGAGTCTGAGATCCGTCATGGATATTGTAAATCTAGTGTTGAACACTTTTAGCGAAATCCTTAGATATCATCTAACTCTTATTTTATTTTTTGGTCGACAAAAGTTCGTCACCCTTAAATTAGAAATTTAAGCACCCTCATTTAGATTCTACAAAGCTAATATGCCATGAAATCTAACCATCAAAGTCGATAAAACTTCACCTATCATCCAACTAGGTCTACAATTACCCCTTGGTCTACAATAACCCCTTAATTTTCAATGTTCTAGGCAGTTGCGTCATTCACAGTTCATTAATAATTGCTACAACTTGAAGACAAATAAAGAAAATTGAAGACTTAGACACGTTATGTATTCAATGATCCTTGATTGTGAAGATTATAATCAGAATTGAACCCAAAATTCAGTTTATTACGATGAAAATATGATTCTGATTTGACACGTATGAAGTACAAGGCGCGTCACAAGTGTGATATTGTAGGGCAAGGCGTTAAAGATGGTTCTCTATGTATAAATCGGCATAAAGGTGTTTCATTGGTTTAGGCTCTCACAGTAATAGTTCTGTGATTCACTCCAGATACCAATGCGTTTCGTATTCTATAACTTTTCTGAGCAATAAAAAAATGACTCCTTTCACCACTCTTACATAGAGGTGCTTTAATCCATCGCTAGTGTATCCTGACAGTCACAAGCAAAGAATAGTGTTCAAACTATTTAGTCTACCAAAGATAAGTCTATAGCTAGATTCTTTGTTTCCTCTGTTTTCTAAAATTATTCTAACAGAAGAATGAACCTAGATATTTCTCTGTTTAACACTAAAACTACTAAACCAGTTAAATGACCGCTCCACAAGTTTCCTACTACAAGGTACACCATTTGTCAAAACACATTCCTTGAAATCAGCATAGATTTTCATCAAGCTAAAGGATAAATGTGTGTACTAATTTATGTTTTGTTTGTTCATTTATTTTTTAACTTCATTTTTAATTTCAAATTGAGTACACATATGTCGATAGGTTTACTGTTAAGTTTATCCACTTATTTATCGAAACCACCTAACTACATATTTTTTGGATCAGTTTACCTCACAGTGAAAGGGTGAATCCACCCTTATTCTCTTGTCGTGTACACGCATCTTATATTCTCAGATCGTATAGAGGTCAATTCTCGTTTCACGTTGGTCATAAATTATCAAAGGCGTAGCATCGGATGCTACCGGATATCGTGCAGGCATACCAAACAAAGCGTCGCATCGTGATCGTGATTCTGCCTGTGATTCGGACGGGACGCGTTGCACGTGGACGCCGTCGCAACGTTATGTAATTCCACGAACAGAACGCTATGCGTGTCACAAAACGTCAACGTACCTACTGGCACGCTTTTCTTGTTTTTCTCCGCGTGTTCGACTGCTGTCACGAGTCGCTAACGGCGAACCGGTAGTTGCGTTACGCGTCGAGGTGATCGGTTTTACCTGTTACACCTAGACGCTAAGTATCACTGCCTTTATTGTGGGCTTATTTTTATCGATATGGATTTTTATCGATTGCCGTTAGTTTATATCATTCTTTTTATACTTAAAGGAGGAGTATGATAGAAGGCAATATTAGGGTGGAAAATTGTAGAACTGGGGGAAAAATTTAGTTATACATTGTAAGTGGTTACAATGGGTAGATATGATGATTTTTAGATTTTTGTAGTGGTATAGTGAATGATTATAATGTAGTGAAATTTGGGAGAGTCACAATATTAGTTTAAATTGTTTTAAATTGTTTAGCAAATTTCAAATTTTTAAAAAAGAGGAATGTCACAATTTTTCAATTCTTAAAGAATTGAATCATTTATGTCTGTCAATTATTTGATTTTTAAATTTTTAGTTTTGTAAGTTTGTAGAATTTTAAATTTCTATATTTGTACCTAGTAAACTTTTGGATTTTTAGATTTAAAAAATTCTAAATATTTTACTTTCTTTCAATATTTTTAGAGTTTTAAACTTTGAAATTTTCAAATGCTTTAATTTTCAAATTTTCAAATGTCCAAATTTCCAAATTTCCAAATTTCTAAATTTCCAAATTCTCAAATTCCTAAACAAAAAATGCCCCACTTCCTAAATTTTCAAATTCTTCAATTCCCAAATTCCTAAATTCCCAAATTCTCTAGTTTCCAAACCTCCAATTCCCAAATTCCCTAGTTTCCAAACCCCCAATTCCCAAATCCCCAAATTTGCAAATTATCTAATTCCCAAATTCTCTAGTTTCCAACCCCCCAGTTACCAAATTTCCTAGTTATCAAACCCCCAATTCCCAAATTCTCTAGTTTCCAAACCCCCAATTCCCAAATCCTCAAATTTGCAAGTTATCTAATTCCCAAATTCCTTAGTACCCAACCCCCAATTCCTAAATTCCCTACTTCCCAAACCCCCAATTCCCAAACTCCCTAGTTCCCAAAACCCCAATTCCCAAACTCCCTAGTTTCCAAAACCCCAATTTCCAAATCCCCAAATTTCCAAATGATCTAATTCCCAAACCCTCAATTCCCAAATTCCCTAGTTATCAAACCCCCAATTCCCAAATCCTCAAATTTGCAAGTTATCTAATTCCCAAATTCCTTAGTACCCAATCCCCAATTCCTAAATTCCCTAGTTCCCAAATCCCCAATTCCCAAACTCCCTAGTTCCCAAATTCCCTACTTCCCAAACCCCCAATTCCCAAATCCCCAAATTTCCAAATGATCTAATTCCCAAACCCTCAATTCCCAAATTCCCTAGTTATCAAACCCCCAATTCAAAAATCTCAAATCCAACTCAAATCCTCAAATTTGCAAGTTATCTAATTCCCAAATTCCTAAGTACCCAATCCCCAATTCCTAAATTCCCTAGTTCCCAAATCCCCAATTCCTAAACTCCCTAGTTCCCAAAACCCCAATTCCCAAATTCCCTACTTTCCAAACCCCCAATTCCCAAATCCCCAAATTTCTAAATGATCCAATTCCCAAATTCCCTAGCTCCCAAACCCTCAATTTCCAAATTCCCTAGTTCCCAAACCCCCAATTCCCAAATCCCCAAATCCCCTTTCCAAATTACCTAAATCCCAAATTCCCAAATCTCAAATCATAAAAATTTCCACACCAAAAATCCACAGAATTCCATAAAAAAAATTACCTATATGAAATAACTCAGCTAAAAATTCATCGAAATCCACGTAAAACCAAGTGCCATTTCTCGGAGCACGAAAGTACATACGCTGCCCTCAGCTACATTCGAAATACACGAAGAGGCCGCTCCACATGATCATTACACGCAATTACCTCGAGTACGAAGTCACAATATGGAAATAGAAGTAGAAAGGTTCATTCCCGAAGGGAAGAAAGACACGAAATGGGCAGAGAGAGGGATTGGTCGAAAGGAGAAAAGAAAAGAGTGTGGTAGGAGAGCCTCCTCCCTTTCGAGATCGGACGACATAAATCCACGCTTTCAATTATGCGAAATTAATTGACCGCGCCTTGTATCTTCCCCCTGCAATCTTTCCTTCTCTCTTTTTCTTTCTTATCATTTCTCCCTCCTTGTCTGGACCTTTTGCGTGCGCACGTGAGCTCTCTGTATCGTGCAACAGGATGTACGCGCATCTTTGTGTATAAATTTCATTGTATCTTTCGTCTGGTCTTTTGTGCCCGTTCTTTTATCGGCAGAACGAAGAGGTAATCTCTGCGGATGTGCTCAAAGCGCGGGAAAAAAAGAAATTGCATTTTGAGAGGGTCATATCTTTGCGAGATGAAGATACATGGAGCAATACGTTTAACGAGTTCGGGATCGCGGGCCTCGAAAAATATTGGACATAATAACTGTTATACGAGAGATTTTCAAAGTTATGGTATAAGAGTTAATATCTACAATTACACGATTTTTGTTGCAAATAACTGTTATGAATGATTCAGTTTTCTTATTATTATCGACCGTCGTTATCGAACACGGGAATTTTATTTTGCCCATGAATAAGCACTAGCAGTGATGGAAATTTAATTTCACTGCCGATGGTGATTAATATAAATGACCAGGATTCTTTTTGGTTACGAATAATCATTATCGGTGACCCCGATTTTTCAGCTTACGAAAAATCATTATCGTGACCTGAATTTTATTTTGATTATCGATAGTATTGGTGACGAAACGTCTTTTTAGGTGCTGGTGAAAAAATGGAGTATTGATTTGTAAATTTTTGTCTGGATTTTTATATTATTCTTTGGTTGATTTGTATTTAGACTTTATAATTAAAGTGCTGTAAAAAATTGGGAAATTTCAAATTTTTAAATTTGGAAATTTGAAGTATTGACAATTTGTGTATTTGTAACTTTTAAGTTACTAAATCCCTGAAAATTTTTAATTTTGAAATTTTGAAACTCCCAAATTTCTAAATTTGAAAATTTGTAACTTTTAAATTTCCAAATCCCCATATTCCCAAGTTCCCAAGTTCCCAAGTTCCCAAGTTCCCAAATTTCCAAATTCCCAAGTTCCCAAATTTCCAAATTGCTAAATTTGAAATTCTTAAATTTCAAAATTTCCAAATTCCCAAATTCCCAAATTCCTAAAATCCCAAATTTCCAAATTTCCAAATTCCCCAGTTCCCAATTTCCTAAAATCCTAAATTTCCAAGTTCCCAAGTTCCCAAATTTCCAAATTCACAAATTTCCAAATTGCTAAATTTGAAATTCTTAAATTTCAAAATTTCAAAATTCCCAAATTCCCAAATTCCCAAATTCCTAAAATCCCAAAATCCCAAAATCCCAAATTTCCAAATTCCCAAATTCCCCAGTTCCCAATTTCCTAAAATCCTAAATTTCCAAATTCCCAAGTTCCCAAATTCCCAAATTCCCAAATTCCTAAATTTAGAAATTTGTAATTTTTAAATTCCTAACGTTAGAAATTTGTATTTTTTAATTTTTAAATTTCAAAATTTTGAAAATTTGTAGTTTTTAAATGCCTCAATTCTCAAATTTCAATATTTCTAATTTTTAAATTCTCAAATTCCTAAACTTGGTAATTTGTAATTATTAAATTTCCAAATTCCCAAATTTCTAAATCCTTCAATCTCAAATTTCAATATTTCTAATTTTTAAATTCCCAAATTCCTAAATTTTATCATAGTGTTCAAAATTCTAAAGTGGCTATAAATAAATCTATAGAAGAAATTATATTTTATATCACTTTCCGAAAGTCACAAATCTTTTCCAATTTAATTAAATTAAACAATACTAATTATAACTAACATTGCAATTAATTACTCCTCTCGTCGAGTAACACAAGTTCCTGATGTTTTAGTGTACATGTTTGCCAACGACTGTATGTTTTTGGAGGCTACGCCCTCCGTAGGAAAAGGGTTATTGACACTGACGCGATAAGCACGTAATGGTGTCTGCAGCGAAAAAGTGTACGTAATGCTCGTGTGTAATGGCAACCACCAACGTAGTGCTATAATGACGCACATCTTTTGATTTTATTATTTTAATGTACCTCTGGACACGGCCCACGCGACTTGTACAAACATCATTGTTCGTCTTTCCATTTCCTCTCGCAATTTCAATGTCTGTTTCCTGTTGAAAACCGTTGAGAGTCAACAACACTTTTTTACGAAAATATATTGTAAAACTTAGTTATTTATTTTTAAAAACATTTAAAAACTTTAAAATATTTATAAGACTTTTTGTTGCTTTCAAATGTAAGATTGCAAAGACAGAGAAAGCAAATAAATTTAAAAATTAAAAACTGCTAATATACAAATAGAAACAAATCTTTATATCTTCCACTTAAAGTACCCTCCTTTACAAATTAAATTTCGCGCTATTTCGCTGAAAGATGACTCATTAACTCTTTCAGGAGGTCTCGAGTATCTTTTGCCTGAACAAGCCTCATTAATTTTACCGTAATAAATGTTACACAAACTGTAAGCATCATGCTGTTTCAATTAAAAAATGTCCGAAAGTCCGACAGTACGGTACCATACGCTAAACGGTAATATCTACCCCATTTCGTTTTGACCAGTAGCCGCCTGCAAAGTAACGCGAGGAGAGGATAATCGGCATTCCCCTTCGATTTTGCGCGATGTGAAATTCTCGATTTCGATCGCACCGTACGTACTCACATACACACAGTCGTCGGGTATGCTCAATTAAATATTCATTACTGCAGTCGCCGGCTCCGGAATATTCTTCGAACATCAAAGCGGAATCGACGTCGCTGTCCGGGACCTACCGGACTCGCTACGTGCACGCAACCGGTCGTCATCGACCGCAGAATTCCAAGTGGCTTCTTATTATTCTGGACATTGATCCTATGAACGGATCTTAGCGTCCAACCTTCTCTATATTGTCTCATCGTGTCTCATTGCTTCAGCAATTTCATTGCTACGAGCCGGTATTCTTGTACGGTCAACTCTCGATATATTGCCATGAATAGGGATTAAAGAATGGAAACAGTGGCGATTCGATGCGTGATGAGTTATTTAAATACGATTTAGCAAGTGGAGACTACTGTATGGAGATGTGGAGATATTCCATGCCACGGTGATATATGATAATTTATACGCTTGGCGATATAAGGCGTAATAAGTCAACGCGTGTTAATTCAGCTCTTAGTGCATATTTAATACTGTACAATAATTCGGTATTGTAAAAGCAATTTACCGTGTAACGGCGTATCGTATGGCAATATAACGCGTGGCGATCTAAAACGTACAGATCTAATGTATAGAAATCCAATGAGGGTCATGTAACGCATGGTAATTAAACGAGTTGCGACCTCGCGCGTCATAATTCAATATATGGCAATATAATGCGCGATAAGTCAACGCGTGGCAATATAACGCGTGGTAAGTCAACATGTGGTGATATAACACGTGGTAATCTGACATATAGCGATATAATGCGTAGTAAGTCAACGCGGGACGATACAACGCGTGGTAAGTCAATACATGGCGATATAACGTGAGATAAGTGGACGCTTGGCGATTTAACGCGTAGTAATTCAATTCGTGGCGATATAACGCGTGGTAAGTCAATGCGTAGTGATCTAACGCGTAGTAAATCAACGCGTGGCAATATAACACGCGATAAGTCAATGCGTGGCGATATAACTCGAGGTAAATAGACGCGTGGCGATTTAACGCGTAGTAAATCGATTTGTGGCGATATAACGCGTGGCAAGTCCACACGTGGCGATATAACGCGTAGTAATTCAATTTGTGGCGATATAACGCGTAGTAATTCAATTTGTGGCGAAATAACGCGTGGCAAGTCCACACGTGGCGATATAACGCGTGGCAAGTCCACACGTGGAAATATAACGCGTAGTAATTCAAACCGTTGCGATCTAACACAGTAATTCAACACGTGGCAATATAACGCACGGTAAATCAATGCGTGGCGATCTAATAATGCAATGTATGGCAATTTAACACATGGCGATCTAACTCGCGATAATTCAAAACAGTAACTTCACATATGAATATTTACATGTCTTAGTGGGTAATATAACGCGAGTTTCCAATATATCGTTTAAAATAAAAGACAAAAACGACCATAGACAGAAAGAGGAAGAATTCTAAGTACGTTAAAAAGGTACGTATTAACAGCGAGTCAATTTGAACCCCTTTTTTGCGCAATTCAATATAAATTTGTTGGCGCCGCACGTTCCATGCTCGATATCAAAAAGTAAAGTTACGAACGCGTGTATCAATAATTATGCAGGACTTTCACCTTAATCGGTCGATACCCGAGTTTGTCTCGCATATTTCGAAGACAGCGTTTGCTTGGTCGGTTGCTTACCTGTTGGGATTTTTTGTTGGGCGCTGTTTCCGGGCACTCCGGGTCCGTTGGGTCCAGACAAGGTTTACTTTGGTAGCCGTTCGTTATCCCGGCTCTCTTCATGTAGTCTTCCAGAATTTTAAAGGGAAACATGAACCGGAGCTTCTTCATCTCGTCCAACATACCGAATGGGTTTAGATTTGTCCATTGAACCGGTTTGTTCGTTTGCGTTCCACTAAACAAATTATTTGATTCAATTTTTTCAAACAGTACAATAATTTATCTAATTAAATAATGTATGCTTCAAATTAACTATTTGCAATTCATATCAAAATAAGTTTCGAAGTCTAATATTTGGTCGAAGTCTGTATATTTCAAGTCTTAGAGACTATTTGCTAATTTTGTAAATAATCAAATAATTATTCCAAAAAAATTAATTTCGTCTATCGAATGTAAGAATGAAGATTCGTAGGTACATAAAGCTACATTTTTTTGGAGTTCAGAGATTGTTAAAAGGGGTTAAGGTTTACTTGGCTACCGAACGATCGAGTAGAGATTGCAAAATGCTCGCAACTACCAATTTGCAAAGGAAAAAGGTGCTCTTATTGTACTTACGGTATGTGGACAGGATATTCTGGACCCAAGAGTTTACTGCCTTCCCAGAAACAGTCAAGCGGAGTAATGATGGCGCACGGTATGATACTGTCGAATATCTAAAAAAAATCATACTTGTTGAAGAAATTCCCCAAGCAAATAACTATTGCGATATAATTGGAAAATTACGAAACGATCGATTCAGCTGAATCGAATAACCAATCGATCGACCAATTAATACGTGTATCATGTATTCGATTGAATGCAATTTTCATTTTTTTGCCGATTTAAATTACAGCGTTCTAACGTATTTAATCTGCTAACAGGCCACGACGAATTAACTTGTCGATCGACGGATCAAATTGCAGTAGAGAAAAACGAGTACTCTTTAATATCTTTATTATCCCTTAGCATATGAACGTGGGGTTATTTGGAGATTCTAAAATGTATTTTCTTTCTGATAAAAATACGGTGATAGGAATTTTTTTCTATTGGTTAATTTTATGGGTAAACGTAGATTTAAAGGGAGTCAATGAAATTTTAGAATTTGGAAATTTAGGGGATTGGAGAATTTGGAAACTTGGAAGTTTAAGAATTTTAAAAATTTTAGGAATTTTAGGAATTTTAGGAATATAAGGAATTTTAGAAATTTTAGGAATTTAAGGAATTTAAGGAATTTAAGGAATTTAAGGAATGTAAGGAATATAAGGAATTTGAGTAATTTTAGTAATTTTAGGAATTCAAGGAATTTAAGGAATTTTAGGAATTTGAGGAATTCTAGGAATTTTGGGAATTTTAACAATTCTTAGGAATTTTAGGAATTTAAGGAATTTCAGGAATTTATTTTTAGAATTTGCAAATTTTCTAAGGTTGAGAATTGGGAAATTGGAGAATTTAAAAAATGAGAATTTTTTAAATTTTAGAAATTTGAGAATTTTTGAGAATTATGGAATTCGGGAAATTTATTTCCAGAATTTGGAAATTTTTAGAGCTTATGAAACGAGAAATTGAGGAGTTTGAGAATTTCAGAATTTGCACATAGAAATTTGAGAATCTTAGAATTTGGAGATTTGAGAATTTTAGGATTTTAGAATTTTGCAAAGTTAAAGAACTTTGGAAGTTGAAGATTTGGGAATTTTAAGAACTTAACACTTTTTTAATTTGCATAATTTTTATAATTTTGTGAATTTGAAAATTTGGACATTCAAAAATTTGCAAACTTAGACTTAAAAATGTGAAAATCCAAAATTTGTTAATGTACGACTCAAGTCAGATCTGAAGAACCATCAGAATATGAAAAATTAGAAAACCTATTTACGACTAAAAATAATTCAACAAAGCACAATATAATAATATCTTACAATATAAAACATTGCTGTCCTCTGATAATCATTTCACCCAACATTTAACCTTCACATGCCAAGGGTTAAAATTAAAAAGAAACATCGTATATGTCTTCGTTACGAACCAGATAAATCTACTCGTGCATATAATAAGTGCTTCTTTTATTGCACGCAATAAAGAGAAATGACTTCTTCTGGATGAAAAAATCATCCCGTTAGCAGGTTAATCAACAGAATTACTTAATGGCGAGTGATGCGCGTTCTTGGCTCCGATTTACGATGAATATCTGCTTTTCTTCGATAGTGGACACTAACGATCGCCATAAGGTTTTTCTTGGTAGCAGGACATTATGAGAGACCACCTATGCGTTCTAAGAAACTCGAATAGGGCGGTCTCTCAACTGAAGCGTTTCGTTTTTTCGGCTCCCTTGATTTACGAATAATATGAATTTGGATAGAATTCGAGGAACATCAATATCGAACTATTATTCCGGATAATAACACTGGAAATGTAACTTGTGAATGTCCGATTTGATCGATTCTAGGTAGCAGATTCAGAAACTCGAATTTAGTTAAAAAGTATGAAGTGTATTAAATAATCTCACATAATTTCATGAGATAAAAATATTGCAAAATAGTATTCGTGATGCATTTGAAGGTCAAAGTTTTATTAAGATGATTACATAAATGATTTTAAAATGTGGTTACAGAATTTTTGTGTTACATTTTTAGAGTGAAAATTATGTTCCTTGTACTGGGAGAAATTAGTTCATTTATTAATTACAAATTATGTATTAATATTAATTACAAATTGTTAGGACGTAAGAGAAGTTTAAAATGCAAACTTGTACTTATAAGCATAATTTTGTTAAACTATAATAGAATTATTACCTTATTATTATTATTATTAGTAGTAGTATTATTACTAACTTCGTTCAAGAGTAATCGAATCAAAATTACCAAAAAGAGGCTATAATAATTTATATCATCACTCGTAAATATTAATTAAAACAGCGAATGGGACAATTTTAACCGATACATTTTTACATGTTCCTAATTTTACTTTTTTTCACAATGTCAAATAACTGATTCGTATCAATGTAATAAAAATGTACCGATTAAACCTTAATCTTGATTGCATCTCGTTCAGATTGAATTCGTAAATGGAAGGGTCTTTTTAGATACCGTAAAAAGGGAAAATCGTAGAACGTGGAGCAAACATTAAAACTAAATGAACGGCGGTGCAATTAGCTTGGTGTAATAACGGAGTATCGACATGGACCGCAGCACACTGTGTCATGTGTGGTCCGTGTTGCTGCTCCTCCTTCGGCCTTATTATACGCAAATGTGAGCAGAGAGCAGTAAATAAGTATTTCATGAGCTCGTTGCCCTTGTTTCTCCTTTCTCTGTACCTTGGTTTCCGTTGCTCTAATGGTCTACCGATAAGGCAAAGTACTTCGATATTTAACACTTGAATTACCGGTCAAAATGGTTTCAGATTTCATATTTTTATTTTAACATTTTGTTATTGTGCTTTGAAGTATTTTGTACATTTAACAGTATTTTTCACTTTTTTTTATAGATGACAGTTTACAAATTTTGTAGTCTTTTTGGAGAACTATACAAGTATTTAAATAATATTTTCATTATCATCTTGTACAATATTTTGTATATTTCTATTATAATCGTCTTGTACAATATTTTGTACGTTTCTATCATCATATTTTGTTCAGATAAAGAAAAGTTGTACACTTGATGCAACAGTGTATTTACTTATTTATTTTCAATTTTAAAATGCGTATTTAACAACAAAATTTAGTACAAAAGGATTAGCAATGAAAATCATTATTTTTTCAACTTTCTCACGTTCTTTAATTTTTTCATACCCAACTTGAAATTTACTGGAAATATGTTAAAACTCCATGTCAATTTTATGTTACACTATATTATACACACTACGTTTTTCAAGAATACTGACCATAATTTCTAAAAGCTCATATCATAGAAAATATGAGGGGTATATTTGAGCAATACATAAGGTACAGTTGTCAACCCAATAGTTGGTGCGTAAGACCCTAAAAGAAGCTCCGCCCATCCCACCGTCCCTCCCTAAGTGCCGTCCATTTTTTTATTCCGACCAATTGTGCCGTAGCTTCTCTAAACAAGTCAAACTTCACGCACCAACTCATAAGTCGACATCGGTACCATATTGGAATAACTCGAAATAAAATTCAAAGGAGCCGATAACGATCGATGCTTCCTTGAGAATCGAAGCGCGATCACAGTCACGTAACCGTCGTTGATTTCAAGATTTCCCAATGGAAATGTTGAAGTCACAGTGTACGTAGAATAAAAGCGATATCGTAGTTCACGAGCGGAATACGTGAACAGCAGAATTCTGTAAGCCGACACACGCACACGCTCGCGTATCACCTAGATATAAAGTAGTGGTAGTTTTAAATTACCTGGTCGATGTAGTGCATGTCGAAGTTGGGTATGTTCAGCGCGTAACACATGTCTTTCAGCTTCCACGTGCTGCAACAGACACCGAACACATGCAGCCATGAATACAAGTTTTGCATCCCTTAAACTTGAAACCCTCGTGTGTCTTGTCGATAAGTGACTCGAGGAATTCTCGTGGAAAGATTCGAACGATCGCGATTGTCTCTGCGAGTCGATACACACGGGATGTTCGCGAAATTCGCAGGAAAGATACGGCGATTTCTTTTTAATTTATATATATTTCTCTAATTTAAAACTTCAATATCAAATGACATGGTAATTTAAAATTAGATAATCGGACACAAAAACTATACAATATGGAAATTTAACAATTAAAAACTTGAAGATTTTGAGAATTCGATAATGTACGAATTTTAATAATTTAAAAATATGAAAACTTGTAAAATTAAGAATTTATAAAACAAGCACCAAAAGAATTAGCAGTCCATTAACAGTTTTCGAGCATATATATCAAATCGCTTAATCAATTATGTAGATAATATAAAGTCGAACGAATCGAATTCGAATCGCCCTCTCTTTCCCGCCAACCGGGTCTAGTAGACTGAGGCGAGTAAAACTAAAGAAAGCAATAAAAAAAGGGGGCTTACATGTCGAACAGGTGTACGGTGACCTGCGTCGCCGCCTTCAGGATCGCTAAATGTTCCTTGAGTGCGGCAGGGTGCAAAATATTCGCCCCGGAATGCCTTGGCGTTTGGATGACGAGTTGGTGCGTCGAGGCGGCCGCTTCACCCAGTGCTTCCGAGGCGTAGGTTAGCTCTTTTTGCAGCCTTCCGCCCTCTACGATCAAAAAACAAACAGCAGAACGCGTGAATTTCGCTGTAAAAAAAAAGGAGCTGAGAGAAAGATAATCTTGTCCAAGGAACGGACGAACCGGGTCTCCCCGCTAATATCGTACGAATCTAAAAGGAAGAAAACGCACGGCATTCTTTTCGCTTCGTGTAATCGTTTCTTGTAATTTCTTGCGATTCGTCAAACGGGTGCCGCGTTCTAAAATACAGGTTTGGAACGCAGTTGTCTTTCTTCAAAGGGAAACTTCGCTACCTGGACGAAGAACCCTGAAGAAGGAGGTAGTCGATGTTAAGTCACGAGCTTAATCGGGATTGGTTGGTCGCTTTATTCGCGACTCGTGCCACTTTAAGCTTTCGACGGCCCGGTAATGTTTATGCTCCGAACGATTCCCCGAAGAGAAACATCGAGCTGAGTCCCGGTGTCGTAACACACGTTTCTACGGCTTTACGGATATACCGAGAAAAATTTCTGGCAGCCTACCAACGAAAGCGTTCCGAGAAGAACACATGGAAATAGCTCTGTTATGATTCGAAACGTCGCCCTACCGCGACTATATACGACAACCCCATCGATCTTATCCAAATAAGTCATCAGGGATATTCAACTTTTCAGTTTATTTAACACGCTGTCTGCCAAAGTGAGGTCCGACGTTTGTTCGAACATGTCTTTAAACTATACAGACTTCTTATGCATAGTTTTATATTTATTACCTGACGTTTGATCGAACATTCAAACATAGTTTTATATTTATTACCTGGCGTTTGATCGAACATTCAGACATAGTTTTATATTTATTACCTGACGTTTGATCGAACATTCAAACTACACATGTGTTCAGTTACATTTGTAGTTACATATAGTATAAATGCACAATATAAATTGTATCAAACCAGGTATTATTTTTAGATGAGTTTATTGCTTTATTGTTTTACACTTTATGGTACATTCATAATAATGGACATCACTCTAACAAACATTTTTATATTTCTTATTTAGCTAAATTAATTAACGCCGAATTCAGTCTTATTCTCTATGCACACACACGACTATTGAAATCATTACTTGTTAACCCTAAACGACTGACCACGTTCTAGTGATATCCATGAATTACTAGAATATTACTACCAATGTTAAAGGACCTATTCCGTCACCTCATTCTCAGTACCTCCCAAATTAAGCTTTGCAAGAAACAGCACTCTTGGCAGCGCTGTTAAAAGCAAAGAATAGCAACAGTTTCAGAAGCTCAAGTCTTTTGTAAGATTTCCACG
This sequence comes from Megachile rotundata, assembly GCF_050947335.1. Classification (NCBI taxonomy): domain Eukaryota; kingdom Metazoa; phylum Arthropoda; class Insecta; order Hymenoptera; family Megachilidae; genus Megachile; species Megachile rotundata. The sequence goes on from NC_134992.1 coordinate 5,985,145, forward strand.
TAAAAAGTTAGCAGGAATAAATTATTAAACGTCGGAATGCAACAATAAAAGAGACTGTCAATGACAATTGGTGTGTTTGTCAAAAAGAAAAAGAGTATGTTCTCGTGGACGTGACAGAGCGAAAGCGCGAACCGAGGATGCGTGTATTCATCGGAAAGCAACGCAGGAAGGGCACGAGGATGACGTCTGACACGGGGTACGTCAGGACCCCACCTAGTCAGATTTCACCGTCAAAAATGCCGACGGCGTATTTGCTCGTTCCGCCACGGCGCGGCCTCCGAAGACCACCCGTGTCGCCTGCTATCAAGAAGGTTCTCAACCGTACGCCGGCGAAAGTTAGCTTTTACAGGCCCTTTCAAAGGAGAAGTCTGTCGAATTAAATTAAATATTACTCGTAATTGGTGCGAAAACCTGCATTCTGAAGATAGTGGGAAAATAGCGTATGCCTTTATCAGTATTCTTTTTTATAGTACTAATCAGGGTTTGATGCTTGCGTCTCGATGTTAGAATAGTATAAAATCCCATTCTGATCATTCACGTTTATAAATGTACGGGTCAAACCGTGCTAGATACAACTTTTTGTCAGAGAATCAAACTTTCTTCAAACGGGCCAAAACCTCTGGAAAAATTGTCAGAAGTACCAGAAAGTAGCTAGCGGGCAGTCTGAAGGGTGGGGAGCCCAATATGAATTGTACTGTTGCAGTACTTCTGTACTTGTTATAGTGTGTAAGATGATTTGTAGATCATAGTGCTATTTTACAAGGACAAGAATATCTATTATATATTGAAAAGACAAGAACATCTATTATATATTGAAAAGATAAGAACATTTATTATATAATATACGGAAGACATATAAACAATTTATTTTCAACTATAACTTTGCGATGTGTGATACATTTTAACCCCTTGGCATACTCAGACGAGCCTGACTCGTGACGCATTTACGGTTTTAATATTATAAACGTTGCTCGAATTTTTAGTACATTTCAGTTTGAAGTTCACGATCAATAATTTGCGTAGTCAAAAATCACTGAATACAAAATAGACGTAATATTTTTAGTTCTTTCGTTTATTTTAATATTGTAGCCATAGTGCTAACTGATGCATCTGATAGGGGTAAAATAACAGGATATCACATTTTCATAAAATAACGTTCTGATATTTGATGAAAAATGAATTTATAAAATGTAGAAAACAATGTAGTTTTAAATGTAGTAATGTAGTTTCAATATTTTGTTTAATAACAAAATGAGTTCGTAAAGATGGATGTAAAACTTTTGGACAATTGCATAACAAATATTCTTATATTATTCTGAACTTTATGCTTTAAACGATTATCCTGAAATTTGCAGGTACTTTGTATTCCCACATCATTTGCACATTTTAGCAAACTTATTCTTATCTAAAATATCCTTGAAGCCCAAACGACCACTCTAGAAACGCACCCACAATCATTTTTGAAAGTACGATTTCAGTTTGCCTTTAAAGTTACATTTACTCTTCCTACTTTCACCACCCAAATCAAAAATATATTTTCGTCAACGAAAATATTACCCTTCTAATCCTTTCGACAAATTCCTTGGCAAAATTTTCGTTTGTGGGCCAATGTGTAACGGAGAACCAGCTGGTCGAGGAGCCAACGGGCGGTCCCTTTCCAGTCGATATTCAAAGGTGTATACGAATGGAAACGAACGTAAAGCCAGGACCTCGTCGTGACCAATTTGAGGGACATGGAGGAACACCGCGATCGTAAAGCTCGAAGGACGAACAATAATGAGGGCGGCGTGAAGAAATGACGACCTGGGTTACTGTGCCCTCCACGGGTTTCCCTGTCACGGAATTATGAACGGCTCGTATTCACGGCTCGGATAGAGATCTTTCGAGGGTTTCATGCTTTAGTGGGATGGGTGGACGTTTACGTATATACAGGGTGTTCTAAAAGTCTGCGGTCACATTTCGGGGGACAATGAATTTGGATTTTTAGGGTTCACGAAAAATTTTATGGTTTTATATAAGCACGTAATGTTTCGTTTTTTGAGATGGTATTTTGGAATTTTGGGATACTAGGATTTGGAAATTTCGAGATTTTGGGATATTGAAATTTTGAAATTTTGGGACGTTCCGAATGTTAGAGGTTTCAAATTTTAGAACATTTGAGACATTAGGATTTTCACATTTTTGAGTTTTGAGACTTTGGAATTTTAGCTTTTTGGAAATTTTTAATTAAGGGAATATTGGGATTTCAAGGTTTAAAAAGTTTGACATTTTCTGGTAATTTTGGGATTTTGTAATTTTCTAATTTTTGAAGTACGAAATTTTTAAATCTGTTCAACTTTGAGACTTTAGTACATGTAAAAGATATGAATTTTGAGAAAATTAAAAATTTGACAATTGAAAATTAAAAATTTAATATGGAAATTTGAAAACTTGGAGTTTAGGTAATTAGTTGATTCAATAATTTATACATTTGAACACTTGAAAATAGCAATATTTAAAAATCTGAAAATTTGCACATATCAACATAAAAAGCAAAGAAATTTAAAAATACAGAAACTCATTAATCTCTTAATTTCAAAATAAAAGTAAAATATCTTCAAAATTCCAAAGCACAATTTCCATCAGTCTCCCATAAGAAATACCCCATTCCCCTAAAATTCCATTCCTCACAAGTATTAATCACCACCCAAATCATAAAACGAAAAAAAAGCACCGCCAGAATAGTCCCATAGATTTGTCAGTGTATAAACATGTTGAAGTTAATAACAGGTTACTAAAATAATCGATAAAAAGAGTTGTAAAACAGAACGGTTTAAACGATCGCCGGGCTAATTAATCAGAAATAATTATCCATATTTATCTACGCTCGAATCTACGGACTGTTTATACGTACATAATGAACGCGTATATCGTGACGTGAGTTAATGAAAGTCGTTATGAAGCATTATGTAATATATAGTTCTAAGTAGGGAAGAACACGTTCCTGGATGCTCGAGGAGAAGATACTGTTCCAAGGTAGAAAGGGTCATCGTGACCGACCTGGGTAACAGGGACAGATACCCTGACCGTAAACCTTCGAGGGACGAACAGTAATGAAGGTGGCGTGAAGAAGAAGAGAACCTGATTGCGCACGTTTGACCTTTTCTCTCTCTCTTCATCTTTTGCTCCTCTTGTTCTATCGTGGAATGTTGGAAACCGCTATGTGTTTGTTTCTTGTGACAATGGTATTAGGTTGGTAATGTTACGAGAAAGTACTATGCTGTTTTGGGGTGTTTTTATTTTTGTGAGATTTTGGGTTCGATAAATAAGATATTGGTAATGGACAAATGTTTTGTATCCTGTGGTGTTAAATAATGTATGCTTATAATATAGTGCAATGTACATGTGACAATTAGTGTTTGTTCAGGAAATATCTAGAACCCAAATATCTAGGTTCTGAATTTCTGAATCCTTGATTTCCAAAGCGCTCATGTTTCCAGCTTTTCAAATCTCTAAATTCCCAAATTCCTATGTCCACAAAGCTTCCGATCTTCAGATCTTTAAATTCCCAAACTTCTAAACCCCCAAATCTCTAGAGCCAATTGCGACATCTCCAAATATCTGCGTCCCTAAATCAGGTTCCTGAATTCCCACCTTGCCAAATTCCTATGTCCCATAATTTCTATGCTCCCCAATTCTAAGATTTTCATATCCCTTGATGAATATTCCCAAATGATCAACTCGCCATACACCTATCCACAAATTCCAAGATCCCAAACTTGAGGTGTTAAATTTCCATATTGCTAAATTCCTGTCCCTAAATTTCTATGCTCCCCAATTCTAATATTATCATACCCCTACGTCTCCAAATCCTCAATTCGCTATATACCTAAATTCCAATATTTCCAAATATTCAACTCGCCATACACCCATCCACAAGTTCCAAGATCTTAAACTCGAGGTACTGATATTCCCATGTCCCCAAATTACTATATCTTCAAATTTCTATGCTCACCAATTCTAAAATTTTCATATCCCTAAATCCCCAAATACTCAATTTGCCATATACCTATCCCTAAATCCTCAATTCTCCCATATACCTATCTTCAAATATTCAACTCGCCATACACCCATCCACAAATTCCAAGATCCCAAACTGAGAGTGGTAAAATTCTGCCTGAAAATTCTTCTACTTCCAAATATGAAACCCCCAAAAATTCCTAAAGATCAAGAATCCTTAACAACGAGAAACCTTATCCCAACCAACCCATATTTGCCATTGACTGTACATATCCGTAAACGCGCAGATAAGTCAAACACATTGCAACGGAATCACTTGCAAGTTCCTGAACTTCCTGTAACCGCCCACGCAAGGCGTAACATCGTATCTCTGATACATAAGCTAGTCAATGTACACCGGAAGATGAATCAACCTGTAGAATGCGGCGAACCATCGAGCGTAATAAAGACACTACTCTCTACGCTCTACGCAGCAAGAAACACGCGTCTTAACGGAGAGAGAAGGAAAGAGAAGGAGGTAGATATACCTGGACTGGTTAAGATCGAAGAAGCAGGACGATAGAGAGGGAGAAAAACAGGAGGGAAGAGGGTGAAGAGTGATTCAGCCGGGAGAGCCGAAGGAAGAGGAGAAACGGGCATCTTGATTTATCGGCGGGGCGTCTCTGTAATTATTTCTCCGTCCCTGTTCGATTCGTGCATGTCGAGATGCGTTCTCGTTCTATCTGCACCCTTCCGGCTACCGTGATTGTACCATGTAAGAATCTCCTTTGCTCTCTGTCCCTCGGGGGCACCCTTGAATGGCCGCATCTTTTAGCTCTGTCGACTGTCTCATTCACCCGACGCGATCCATGAACAACCGCATAGGACAATGTGCCTACCGGTCTCCTCGAGTTCCTTTTCCGATCGGAGAACCGTTCGGTCACGCGCTTCCTTTTAGACATACACTACACTCCCGTATAACGCCGTCGATATGATATAGGAAGTAGCGCAACATTATTCCTGTGTAACGCAAAAATCGAGTAACGTAAAATGATGTGCATCTTATTATATTGCATATTAGGTAAGAAACGGCGTTATATGAAAATAATAGCTTTTCAACGTATTATACTCAATTCTTCAATTTCTATTCCCTATTGTCATACATCTCTGAATTCTAAGGCCCTCAAATATCTGTGGTTTCCAAATTTCTGAATCCTTCAATTCACAAGTTCATAAATCTTTAGAACCACAAGTTCCTTTATCCTTAAACTTCTAAATCTCTAAATCCCTAGATTCTTAGTTTCATCTACCCCTAAATTCCGAAATCACCAAATATCTGTGTCTCCATATTTCTAGATCTTCAAATTTCTGTGTCCCTAGACCATTAAATCTCTAAATTCTCAGTTTCATATATCCTTGAATCCTAAGGTTTCCAAATTCCTAGATTTGGAAACTCCACATTCACAACTATCTCCAAATCTCCAAATTCCTAATACTGAAAATCCCTAGACCCACGAACTCCTACAAACCACATCCCTAGATTTCACATCCAGAATGTAGACCTAGAATTTCAAGGTTTCCAATTGCTTCCAAATGTCCCTAAAAATCAACGAGCAGCTTCCTCATCCTCTGTTATTGTTCCTAGGGTAACCAGATTTGCACTAGACTGTACCATCGCAAACAAGGCTCCTTAGAAATAACAGTACCCCGTTACGGTTTCTATCGTTTAGCCTCGGCTGGGTAGATCAGCGGATCGCGAGTCCGGTATAAAGCAGATTCGATCACAATAGAAATCGAACATCAATCGATTTTGCCGGTTAATGAACACCCTCCGAAATTGCGTATCGCAGAATCACGGCCAGAATCCTTCGGGAAACGATTCTCCCGCATGCGACAATCCGGGAGAGGCAAGAACCCGACGTTTAACGATAATTCGATGCTCGCCCCGAGGGAACAGTTCACCGGACGCGGGCTACACGGGCGAGCCTTGAGTCAACAGTGGACTCGGGGAAAAGAGCGGAAAAGGAAGACACAGAAAAGAAATAAGAAACGTACACGCGCGTGTTCCTCTTCGTCCATCGGGAACGAGCGCTACGAAGAGGAACAGGTGCAACCAGAGGCCCTTTGCGACGTTCAACAAACAGAAACACCGAGAAAGAAGAAAAAGAGAGAACGAGACGGATCATTCCCACCCCCTTTTTCGTGGTTCTCGTGCTTCGTCCTTAAATGCCTCTACAGGAGTAGAAGCAACGACGGTGGCAGCCCTCCTTAAGTTCTCCTCCTTAAATTTCAAACGAGCAGGCTGTTAAGCCGGACAAGGTAGGACACGTCCGTCGAATCGTTAAAGGGATATTCCGTCCAATTACCGGTTATACGTTAATTTCGCGATATTACACTAGCCAAAGACCATCTTTGCCAAACACGCGCTTCTGTGGAAGAAACGAATCTTGGAGGGTATGGGTGATACGGTGAGCTATGGATATTGGTGTAATTAGGTTTGAGGGGCTGGTATTTGGCGATATAACGAGTGGTACCTTGAATACCGTGTGATACGCTATTGAGGTGGGGATACGGTGAAATGTTTGGAAAGTAAAGGCAATTTTGTGTTTTGAAATTTTTGTATTTTGAAATGGGGGGGATTTGGAAATTTGGAAGGGTGGAGGAAAATTAGGAATTTAGGTACCTGGGGATTTGAGGATTTTGAAGCTTGAATGTTTGGAAATTTAAGAATTAAAAATTGGGGTTTTGGGAATTTGGATGAGTGGATATTTGGAAATTTGGGAAATTGGAGATTTGAAAATTTAGAAGATTAGAAATTGACAATTTGGTTATTTATTAATTCAGAAATTAGAAGATTTGAAAATTTGGGAAATTTCAAATTTGATAATTTCTGAATTCAAGGATATAAAAATTACAAAAAATTGAAAACTGGGAAGTCTTGGATCTTGGTATTTAAAAATTAAAAAATTTAAGAACTTCAGAATTTGGAAATTTAAGAATTCCAAAATTTAAAAACGTGTGAATTTAGAAATTTAAAAGTTTGTAAATAAAAAATATAAAAATATATAATTAAAAAAATGTTAAATATGTAAATATGTCAATATAAAAATGCGTCCATATAAAAATATAACAGTATGAAAATTCATCCATATGAAAATATAACAACATAAAAATGCGTACATATAAAAATATAACAATATAAAAATATGTTAATATGAAAATATAAAAATTTGCATCATCACAACATTAAAATTTAATAACACAAATGTCAAAAGGAAAAGCTATAGGAGCACGTGGTTATATTTTCACACACCATAAAGCTGTCCACACGTGCGTTTCCAAGATGCTGACAGACGTTCAATCTTGTTAGTCCCTGGGGATCAGCTTCCAAAACGGAAGAATCCACTTTCCGGAACTTATTCGTAAGTGTCAAGGGAAATCGTTTCGTGGAACGTTTATTCAGCAACAGATGGTAGACACTGGTGCATATGAGCAATAATAATTCCGCAACATATGTATAAACATTTGCTTGTTTTGGGAAATTTAGTATGTACATTTAAAACCTTTCTACATTTTCAAACTTTCATATTTTTGATGTTTCACATTTCCTAATTTCTGAATTTTAAATTATTTGAGACCTTAATTAGGTCTCAAATTTTTAGAGATTCAAGGTCCTGATGTTTTCAGATTCTAAATTCCTAAGTTCCTTACAAATTTGCACGATTCTAGGATTTTAAATTCTCTACTTCTCAAGATCCAGAATTTTTCATCTCCAAATTCCCCAAATTTACTATCACAAATTCTCAAATTATTACATTTCTAAATTTCTAAATTCCCAAATTACTACATCTCCAAATTTCTAAATTCCCAAATTACTACATCTCCAAATTTCTAAATTCCCAAATTACTACATCTTCAAATTTCTAAATTCCCAAATTTTCATATGTACAAATTTCTAATTTCTTAAGATTCCAAGATCTCAAATACCAAAACTTGTCAACTCCTAAAATTCTAATTTTGCAAAGTCCCGAATTCTCACATCACCAAATACCCAAGTTCCCAAATTCCTTAAATCCCAATATCACAAAGTCCTAAATCTCCAAATACCCAAATTGCCAACCGTCTCAAGATCCCGAATTCCTTAAATCCCAACATCACAAAGTCCCAAATTCCCACATTTCCAAGTACTCAAATTCCTTAAATCCCAATATCACAAAGTCCCAAATTTTCACATCTCCAAATACCTAAATTCCCAACCTCTCAAGGTCCAAAATTCCCTAAATCCCAATATCACAAAGTCCCAAATTTCCACTGCTTCAAATACCTAAATTCCCATAATCCCAACATCACAAATCCCCAAATTGCATCTCGAATGTCCAAATTTCCCCGTCTCCAAATTCCTAAATTTCCAATATCCCAGTTCCCAAATCCCCAAAATTTCAACATCACAAATTCTCAAATTCCCCAATTTCCAAATTCTCCCATCTCCAAATTCCGAAACTCCCCAAATCCCGACCCCCCAAGACCCCAAAGCTCCAAACGTCCAAACGTCATCAACCACCACAATCTTAACCTTGCATCACGATAGCATCAAACGGTCCCTGATTCCCGATTAATCTCTCCCTTGCGATCTCAAGCTCTTCGAACCGCGACGAAATTAGTCCTCGAGGAATAAAAATCCCGGCATGTATCCAATTATGTCGGAAAACAAAATCTCTATTCCAGTTATCGTACGGTTATCCAGAGTCAAAGTGTCGAGGGGTTGATGCCCATTGGACGGATAGTAGACAGCGATCGTAATGGAAAAAGGAAGGACCGCGAGTGGCCGGCCAGGGTCCGGATGAAGAAGGTGGGCTAAAGGCTACTTGGCGTAGAAACCCTCGTGGCCCCTTTCCTGACTGTTCCTGACGAAGTTTTGAGGGGTTCGACCGGTGGTAGAGAAGGAAGACGAAAGAAGAAAACGAAGGGGGCCTCTTCGAGGCACAAGCTTAGCCGAGGCTCACGGAGAAGCTGAGACTTGGCTCAATCGCACAGGCACGCAGGCCCACCGCTGGTTGGCTGGCTGGCTGGGTTGGCTTGGCGCACACAGAGAGCCCACCGGGCCACCCACCGCGACCATTCACCGGAACCGAGCCCCATCCAATCCCAGCGGTGCTCATTTATTGTTGCCACCGCATCATTTTCCAGCCGCAATTGTGCTGGCGGTGATAGCGTACAGTCAACAACAAATCTCACTTCCCTTGACAAAATATGCCAATCGAAGTGGAAAGAGATATATTTTTTGAGGATTCCAGAATTTCGGTTGAAAATTTAAATTTTATGGCATTTCAGAATTTGGGAAGATGAAAGTAGCGGGACATACGGATTTGAAGGGTTAGGTATTTGAGAATCTGAGAATTTAGGGACTTTGGGATTTTGGAATGACCTTGGTGACCTTGGAATTTGTGGATATAGGGATTGGGAAATTTGGAAGCGCCAAAGTTTACAAATTTAGAAATTTAAGATATTGTTAAGTTTATTATTAAGAGAGATTGTAAGGTACACTTGCGTATATAGTCAACAGCAAATTTAGTTTACCTAGAGAAGATATAGTGACCAAAGTAGAAAACTTGTTTCTTTCACTTTTAACATTTAGAAATTTTAGAATTAAGGATGCTGAAAGCTTTTGGGCATAGAAATCTAGGAAATCCCTGATGAAAATAAGGATATCGGGATCTGTGGATTTAGGGGTTTACAAATTTTGAAACACGGGAGCTTGGTTATCTAGAGTTTTATGGATTTAGAAAAATATAAATCGGATGATCTAGGGATATGCAAACTTGGAAATTTAGGACCGAAGGGATTTAGAGCCTAGGGATTTGAAGGTTAAAAAATTTGAGGGCATTTAGAGATCTAAGTATATGAAAATTTAGAAACTTGGGAACATAGAATTTGTGGATCTAGGGATTTCAGATCTTAAGAACATGAAGATATAGGTATTTGACAATTTAGGCTTTTGGTAGTTTAGAAAGTTAAAAATTTAGAAATTTAGGGACATAGAATTCTGTGGATCTAAAAATTTGAAGTTTTAGTAATATGAAGACGTATTCGCTAATTTAAAATTTTGGAGGTCTATAAATTTGGAAATTCATAAATTTGAGAATATAGGGATGTATTTAGAGATTTAGAGTTTTAGAACTTTGGAGTCTTAAGTATTTAGGAATCTAGGGATTTGTTGGATTAGAATTATGAGAAACTACGAATTAACAACATAAGAATTTGTAGATCCAGATTTTACCACTTGAGTCTAACATCAAAATTATTTTTCTAATCAAATAAAAATGACCTTGAAGTAATATTCATAATAATTTAAGGATGAATTTATTTTTCATCACTAAATTAATATTTTGAAATCATATAAACTTCTATATTACGTAAATTTTTTAAATAACGTCATATTGTGAGCTCTTACAAGAAAATGTCATTGGGTTATCAATTTCGATAAAACCTTTTTTGACGAAACTAGAACAAAGATAAAGGAAAAAGTAGAAGTGCTGTTCTCTCCGAATTTCGTAATTTATCTTAAAGCTTGTGGACCAGTAGAAGATTACGATTCAGTCCATAGACTTCCGGAATACATTCGAGTAAACGGAGGCTACCCCTGGTTAAAGGGGAAAATCAAGACAGCAGCTATTTGCTAATTTTTTATTTTGAGGAAGTTGAGAGATTGAAAATTCCCAAATCTCAAAATCTCTAAACTCTGAGAATGACAGATTTCCAAATTTTTTAATTCTGATATTTCCAAATTTTCAAATACCTAAATTCTCAAATTTACAAATGTCGATATGTCCAAATCCCCACATCCTCAAATTCCCAAACGTCCAAATCCTCAAACTCCTAAAGTTCCATGTATCTAAGTTCAGAACCTCTTAAGCTTCAAAGTTATACGCTCATTCCCTAAATTTTCAAACTGCTACCCATAAAATTAAAAATTTCCCAATTTCTAAATCGCTATATCCATATATCCTGAAAGTCCCAAATTTCCAAACTGCTATATCTACAAATCTTCAAATTCATAAGTTCCCAAACTGTTTCATCCACAAATTCTCAAATTTCCAAATTTTCAAACTGCTCCATTCAGAAATCCTCAAATTCCCAAATCATTCCATCCACAAATCCTCAAATTCTCAAATCCCAAGTCACTAAATCCTCAAATGCTCAAATTCCTAAACAGTTTAATCCTCAAATTCTCAAATTTCCAAATTCTCAAACCATTCCATCCACAAATTCCTCAAATTCCAAAATTATTCCATCCACAAATCTCCAAATTCTCAAATCCCAACTCCCCAAACCCCTAAATGCTCAAATTCCCAAATTCCAAACAGTTCCACCCATAAATCCCCAAATTCGCAAATGCTCAATTCACGCAAACTAACCGTCCAAACCATCGGAACTCGAAAAGAGCAGTAAATTTGTAAACAATGCCCCCAGAAAATGAGATTTGTTGTCGAGTGTACAACGTCTCCACGTGGTAAACAGAAGATGAGATCCTCTACGGGGCCGTTCGTCCGTCCGTCCGTCCGTCGGTGCAACAACAACAGATTCCCGGTAGGTCTTTGGACGGTGGGTCTTCTGACTTTCTTATCCCCGTTGCGGCCTTACGGAATCTGGCCGTTTCTCTCGCTCCTCTTGTTGCCTCTTACTCCTTCCTTTTCTCGCTCTTCATCATCGTTTTCTTCTTCTCCGTTCGGTCTCTGTCGGGCCCGTGGCTTTCACCGTCTTCCTCGCACTCGACGGCATGGGGGCCTAATGAAGATGTAAGCAGTCGACCGGCCCCTCGTGCACGGTCGTGCCTTCATCCTCTCTTTCCGTCCTTGTCGCGCCAAACGACAAGCGGCCTGGTTGCGTCGCGTCGCTTCGGTACAGGTCGTTCCAGGAAGACGCCGCCTAGACACTTCCGAGTTCTAGGCCGACCATAATTTATCTCTGCCCGAGGTTTTCCTCCCTAACGAGGGAAACGCGTTTTTCTGCCGCTTCCCGTTGCACCGTCGCTGAAATTAGCCTTGCTTTTTCACCGCTGCCGCTTTCGTTCGGGATGATGATGTCTCCGCGCCGCTTTGCGACGAGAACCGCGGCGAGGAAGATTATAAGCGACCAACTTTCAGATTTAGATTGTACCCGGTACAATTAAGAGATAATCTTCCAGCGGAAAATATAGAGAACGAGGGAAGAACTTTCAGGTTTAGATTGCGCCTGCTGCTATTAGGCTAATTTGGATTCACTAGAGGAAATATAGCGATGGAAGATTGTGAGAGGAAGTTTTAAGTTTAGATTCTGGAAGGAACAAGTACAGATTTTCTGGGGAAAATAATTAAATGGATTATAAGTGATCAATGTTCAGATGTAGATTGTACCCGGTACAATTAAGAGATAATCTAGAGGAAGATACAGAGAACGAGAGAAGAACTTTTAGGTTTAGATTGTGCCTGCTGCTATTAGGCTAATCTGGATTCACTGGAAATATAGCAAACGAAATAGCTATCTTAAATTTCTAATCACCAAATCTCTGAAGTTCCAAATATCAAAATCTTCAATTCCCTAAGTATTAAAGTCTCAAGATAGGTACTCAAAGTCCGTAAATACTCTTCCAAAGTTCTACGTCCCTGATTTTTCAAACCTCAAACAGCTATGTCCCTAAATTCCTGGAATCTGTAACCTAAATTCATATTTTCTGAAATTTCTACTTAGCAATTTGATGACTTCACCAAATCCAAAAATTCTCAAATACCCATCTTCCCAAACTTCTACATCCATTTCCGACTTTTCCAAATCCCCAAATCCACAAATTCCTATAACCTCAAACTCATAATCTACCAGATCCCTCCAGACTCCGCCTAACCTATTTCACCCAACTTGAAAATACTTCTTTCATCTAAAAAACTTCCAAATCGTAAAAATCTCTAAAAATGGATATGAGTACTCCTTTTTCTAAGGAAGCCAAATTTGGTATCGACTGTACTGATGTGTTTAGCAAGAGAAAGAGAAGGATCAAGAGCAAAAGGGAGAAGAGATATTGGCGCGTGTGCCAGCGCTTCTCTGTTCAGCGAACCTACCGCGCCGCCGTATGCGAAAATAAAGGCAAAACGAGCTGAATTAAGTGGACGAGCTCGATGTTCGATTCACAAAAGCGAAACCACCTGTGCGTCGTCCGAAAGAATATTCGCGAACAGGAAATACGATTTTCAACGATCGATATTATCCACCTCGATCTTGACTTATCGTATTTGATCATACATATATTGTTGGAGAATGATAATCAATACGAGGATTTACCTTCAAAACATAGGCGGAGGAGTTTAAATGGAACATGTGTGTTTTTATATAGGGTGTTTCAGTTTTTCAGTGCTAATTTGATTAATGTAGTTTATTTGGAAAAATTTAGGGTGAAAGTTATATGCAGAGTTTCAAGTATTTTATTAAGAAGTTATGATAAAAGTTGTGAAGTTGGAAGGATTTGGAGATTCAAGCTTTTAAAGCTGAAAGATTTTAAGATCTAAAGGATTTGAGGCGTGAAGTTTTCAATTTTTCAAAGTTTTAAAATTTCAAAGCTTTAAAGTTTCAAAGGTTTAAGGTGTCAAAGTTTCAAGGTTTCAAATATTTAAAGTTTCAAGGTCTCAAAGTTTTAAGTTATCAAAGATTTACAGATTCAAGGTTTCAAGATTTCAAGTTTTAAAATTTCAAAATTCGAATTCCAATAATTTAAAAGTTCTAAAGTTGGAAAATTTCGAAATTCTAAAGTGTCGAAATTTCAAAGTTTAAACATTTCAAAATCCTATCTTTCCTAAGTTGAAAAGTTCAAAAACTCCAGTGTTACATAATTCAAAAATACCAAAGTAAAAAAATTATGATTATACAATTCTATAATTATTATAGAATTCTATAGAATTATTATAGAATTCTATAATTATTATAGAATTCTACGATTCAAGGTTCTGCAATTTTGAAATTTGAGAATTTTTTAATTCTAAGGTTTGAAAATTTGGAGATTTTGGATTTTTAAAACCTTGCGATTTTTAAATTTTTGCATTTCCATCTTATCTTACTTATTGTTTTTATTTCCAAAATAATAGAATAAAAAGTAATCATATTTCACTGTAGAAACTATATAATAATAAATCTTATTAAAATCAATTATGAATCATAATTCGTGTCATTTTACATTTTATATTTCGTAATATTCTCATTAAATATTTTATAAAATATTTCATAACTATTTGTTTTACCTAAAACTTTTATATTTCATAAAATACAAAATTTAAAATATGTATTTCGATTCTTGTCAAAATAATCTTGCTACAAGATACTTTATCTTAATTTACAAAGTTCGATATCATTTCCGAAACATATTTTTTCTTTTTGAAGAAATTTATTCCTAATTGAGATAACCTTATTCTGGAAATACAGGTGCAATGAACAAGGTAACTTATGAATTATTATTCTTTTTTTTTTATATACAGAAATTGCATCCCGAACTCCCTTCGTGAGTGTAAAATGAAAGAAATGTGTGGCCGGAGGGAGGGAGTCTGGCTATAAAATAAACAGGAAACGCTTGAAGGTATGGGTGCAGGTGATTGAAAACCAACACCGCTCGTTCCTCCACGCTCGATCTACGATAGCGACCTTATAAATGGAGAAAATAGTTGTACGAAGCTTAATTTACTTTTACAATTGTTTGGAGAACAAATAATTTAAATAATTATTTAATGCGTGATATTTATAAAAGGTACTCATTAACATTCTGTGCTTGTGTATTGTCTATCAAAATCAAATAATTTTCAGATTGATACATTTTTAAATATTCGCACATTCAAATTTTTAAGTACACAAATTTTTATATTTTAGAATTTTCAAATATATAAGTTTGTTTCAACAAATTTTGAAATTTCGAAATTTTCAAATAATTAAATTATCAATCTGTAAATTAAAAATTTTTAAGTTTCTAAGGTATTCATTTCTTAGTTTTCAAATTTTTTATTTGTAAGTTTCCAAGCTTCCAAATGTCTCAATAACCGAATTTCAAATTTCTAAAATATAGAATTGGGAAATTTCAAATTTTGAGAGTTCGAAAATTTTAAAAAGAAACGTGCCATATTTCAAATTTCAAATTTCCACATTTTCAAAATTATCCAAATATTGAAATTTCCAGATATCAAAATATCCAACTGTCCAACAAATAAATTATATGTAATCATCCAACTATCCAATCAGCCAAACATCCAAATATTCAAATAACCAAATATTTGAATATGCAACCATTTAACCATTCAACCATCCAAATCTCCAAATAACTAAATTTCCAAGTTGCCAAACATAAATTTCTAAATATCCAAATATTTCACCTACCCAAACCATCCAAACACCCAAATCTCCAAATACTTAAATATCCAAGTTGACAGATATTAAAATGTCCACATATCCTACTCAAACATTCAAACAACCAAATATCCAAATACCCAGGTAAGGAACGCGAGTCGAGGACACCAGAAGAAGAAGAAGAAGAAGAAGAAGAAGAAGAGGGTTTGTCGAGATGGTGATTCGAGATGTGGATGCGTGCGCTACGCGGATCAGTACCGGATATCCGTGAGGTGACTGCAGCGGGCTGCATTCGAGGCGGGATATGCGGGCACAGTGTTCGTAGCCGACTGGCCAGAGGAGGATCAAACGTAAAAAGCGGCGGCACGGAGAGACAGAGGGCTCCGAGGATCTCATGCCGGGCCCGCTCGGTAGATGGAAAAGAATCCAACTTTACGACTTCACGGCGCGATTTGACGATATTCCGGGAAGACTAACGGGCATAAATTTCGCCGGCGAAAGATCGATAAACGTTGCTTTATGGTTCTCTTGATCTCAAGGGGGGAACGCATCAGCCGGCCAATCGGGAGGATTTTATTGGCGACACGGGGGTTCCTCGCTTCTCATTGTTTAATTGTTCATGTTTCATCGCTCTGCGAGCTTGTACCCAGACATTCAGGGTGCTTTAAATTGAACCTCGAGCCCGGGATTGTAAACGCGCCGAAATCTCTTCGGTCGTACGCTGAACAGTTAATCTGGCGCCCGTAAAATATGTCATCTACGGAAGTTATACTTGCTAATGTTTTGGGTTCTTTAAGAAGTCATCAGCTTTGCGATGGGTTCAGATTATGGGTATGTACATATTTAATCATCTGAAGATTTTGAGAATTTTAAATTCGAGGAATTTGAGAAATTTGCTGCTTGGAATTTGGGTAATTTGAAAATTACGATTTGGGGAATTTGGAAATTGGTAAGTTTGTGAACTGTAAGCACTGAGATTTGGGAATGTATTAATACGGGGATCTAGGGTTCTGGTGACTCAGGAATTCGGAAATTGAAATGTAGAAATCTAGGGATTTGCACAGAGTGGAATATGAAGATTTAGGTATTTAGAAACTGTGAAACATGGAAGTCCAGGTATATTAGAGTTTAGAAATTTGAAAATTCTATTATACAAAAATCTAGGATGTAGGGGTGCAAAAATTTTGAATATAAGATTTGACGACCTAGGGATTTCGAAATTATGGAATTTGGGAATTTAGGAATATTGCAATCCAAAAGTTGTGGAATACAGAAACTTAAAGATTCGGAAATCTAGGAATTTCTGAATCTAGGATTTGGGAACCTAGGAATTTTTGAATCTATTATTTGGACACCTAGAGGCCTGAAAACTATAGAATCTGACAATCCAAAAATATAGAAATTTAAAAAATTACTATCAAATTAAAATTAAATTAAAAAGTTAATTTTCCACATCCAAACGATTACATTCTGACGTCTCCAATAATGACATCAAATTTACTCAACTTTTAATGAATGAATTTGTCAATCTGCTCGATGATTAAGTTCGTTGAAAAATATCTCTAATTTCGCATTACACTGAAAGATTCTGTAAGTTACATTACCTCCAATCAATTTCGAATTTTATCTTACAACATGAAAACCATCCAGGCGTATCACAAGGCCGACGTTGTGAACATTTCGAATATGTGGCAATTTATATGTAACTGTTGGATATTGGAAAAAGCAATACCAGTACCTCGGTAAACGAACAACCTTAGAACCAACATTCCTAGCGTATCATGCACTCGTTCGAGCGTTCCACCGGCAGTATTTAATTAATACTATATCACGAACAGCATGGTGAAAAAGTGGCGACTAATTTGCACGGTAAACTTGAGACTTTTTGCTGTTTCATGGTGCGTTCATGTTACGTGATATCTATGTGGTAGACACCTTAAGGGAAATGGCAATATAGTGGAAGAAACTTTGCAACTCATTAAAACATTCCAGAGTTACCATGTTTCAACTCTTGCACTATGTGGTTACACTTGTGACACACCCTACATGACACATTGGTTTTATATTTTTACAATAGTTGAATTTTTGCTTTGATTATAATTGTAGTCTGCAGGAAGGAAAGTTACTAAACACAAAATATGCCTAACAGCTCCTTTGTTTTAGTACCAGTAATTACATGTGACAACCCATGTGTTGACGTGTGACTCAAAGTAAAAGAAGCTCTCGGGACATTTGCCGAGAGTTATTGTTTTTAGCCTAATTGATGTGCGACCATTTAAATCAATAGTATTACCACCGAAAATACGTGTGAGACTAGGCATTCATTTTTTTATTCTGACCAATTGTAGTTCGTCTAAACATGTCAGCTTCTTCACACGCCAACTTGTGGGTTGACATAGGTACGTAGATATAGAGATTTAGGGATTATACAGATTTGAAGATATAGGAATCCAGAAATGTAAAGATTTTAGAATATAGAAATACAGGAATTTGTAGATGTTGAGATCTAGAGATATACAAATTTAGAAATGTCTCTAAATTTGGAAAATTAGAATCATGGCTCTTCTAAACACCTGGGTCAGCCTCTTCACGCGCCAACTCGCGGGTTAATATCAGTAAGTCTGAATATCACAACCGCCTAAAATTAGTCACTCTGTATAAGACTCTAAAATATTTTCACATCATTTTAAACACCAAAACCAATTTAGGTAATGTCCAAAACAAATATAATTCCAAATTACTTCTTCGAAACAATCAAGGGTTCGTGAATGTTTATCGTTCGCATAATTTGACGAAACTAGAGACGAGCGCAAATCGTTTCTCAAAACCGATCACAAACGCATTAAGGCGATTCATTTTGCAATCGCCGTGTTGCATCTCGAAATTCCGGGATTCGAGACGAATGGCGTTTTAATGATTTTGCCAACACCTCGCTGTTATTACATTTTAAACAGCATCTGTGCACAATCCACGCTCCGATGATTTCAACCTCGGCTTTATCCGTGGGCAAAGACGCGGCAAACTCGTTTGCTCATTAAAATCTCATAAAACGCTGATACGTCTTTAATCTGCCAGGAAATCCGATGACCTTAACTTTGATCCTAGACGAAAGACCACGGGTGTTCCTGCCTGTTAAACAGATCGAGACCAAAGAATCCTCACAACAGTTGCTTAGAATACTGTAATGTGGCTCTTTTTCGTTGTTGCGACAGCGATTCGATGACAAAGGCTAGTAAAGGACAGTTACCTAATACGAAGAAGGTTCTATGTATGAGAAGGTTTCAAATTTGACGAAGTGAGGTACATTTATGAGATGATCTGATGTTCCCAGAAAAAGTTTGACAGAGAGGAAGGCATCTACTGTTTGTTGATTTTTAGGGACTTTTGGGAAGTTAAAGATGGGTCATTTAGAGATGAGTTATTTTGGGCAAATAGGAGTTTTGGAAGGTTTTGGTACTTTGGGATTTGGAGGTTTAGGGATCTTGATATATTGGGATTTTGGGATTTGGGGACCTCTAAATATGGGAATTTAGATATTGGAATATCTAGAAAGGGGACGTATTTACTTGGAGACATAGGAGTTTGAAGATCTAGAAATTTGGGGATTTGGGAATTTGGAGATGCAGAAATTTGGGGATGTAGGTTTAGGGAGTTAGGAGAGGTAGTTACAATAGAAACATGTAGATCTAGAGATTTGGTAAATTAGAATTTTTAGATCTCGAAATTGATGGATCTAAGAATTTGTGGACTCAGTAAGAAACATAGCTATTTAGCAACCTTTTTGGAGACTTACATATATGAATATATACAGATTTAACGACCTACAAATTTAAGAATATAAAAACCTATGGAACTAAAGATTTCCAAGTATAAAAGCATCAAATATACAAATTTAAAAATTCCATAACTTAGCAAGCAATTTAAGTGTAAAAATCTGAAATGTTCAGATTCCACGACTTTGCTATTCAACGAAGTACAAAAGAGTTACACAATCGCAACTTAAGAGTAATATAATAGTAAATGGTTCTTTTTTGACACTGCAGGTTATATTTGGCTGGCATTTCAAAAACAATGCAAAAAACTTCAAAGTCGATGCACACACCTTTTCAATATTACCACACGTTTCTACGAAGCGATCTTTTGATTTTGCGCGCGAGTTGGAAGTTGAAGTTAGCAACGGGGTGTTCGAATTAGCGTTTCGGACCGCGGATAAATATAGAGGGCCACCCAGCGAGCAAACTAATGTACCGTGTGCGCCGAGTGTGGGGATAAAACCAACTGTCTCTCTCTTTCTATTCTCCTTTTGTTTCTCTATTCCGACTTCTCTTTCTCCACTGTGTCTTTGTATTTTTTCACCTGAAATTGTCCGCGTTACATATGTCGGAACATGCTGTTTGACTTGCCTCGATCTGTCTCGTCTCGACGAGTGATTCGCCATTAGGTCTGCTGGGTAAATTGTTAACGTTTTCCGTCTGCTAGAACGGGCAAATTAAACTGAAGATATGCTTTGTAATTCGGATGTTTATGGTATAGTGTTATAAATTTTTGCTGAAATTGGAATATATAAACTTTTGCGAATGTAGATGTTTAGATGTACAGGATCTTAAAAAAAATGTGCTCACACTATGTTTCATAAGTGAGATGAAATTTGTAGTATTACTATTATAATTTTTTGCAAAGAAAAATAGTATGTAGTACTAATTGGAGAACATGAACTTTTGTAAATATAAATATTTGGATATACAGAGTGTTTCAAAAATGTGCTCACATTCAAGATATTCTTCATAATACAGATAAAATTTATAATATTAGTATTATAATTTTGTACTGAAAAGAAGAGTGTATATTACAAATTTGTGAATATGAACTTTTGTGACTATAGATAATTGAATATACAGGGTGTTCCAAAAAATGTACTCATGTGCTTCATAAATGACATACAAGGTAACACTGAGTAAGAAGATAAATTCAATTTAAATAAATTAAACCATTGAGATTATCCATTAAGATTATCCGTGAAATGGATAATCACCATAATATTCGAATCAAGGTGTAATTTTTCTGTCTTAATGATATAAAGTCAATAAGCAAATCACAATACAATACTTGCACAAAAATGAATAGAATCAATAATTAACTATGTTCTATCTTCTGCGCTCTAAGTATTGTGCTTCAAACTACAGCAGAAAAGAAAAAGAAAAATCTAGCTAATTATTTCTAATTGCAAGATTAATTAAATCTTAAAGCTGACTTCATGAATTACAAACATGCGTCAATATAGCAAAAACAACTGCGCGCCGATTAAATAATAATAGCATTGCTTTTTAATTGTTATTTCGCGGACCATGAGAATAATTCTTCATCGCGAAATTTGAAAAATTTGCAGCTGCGTTTTCTTTTTGCTTGGGCAATTAACAGAGATCAAGTTAAAGCACTAATTAATAAGAAACAGTAAATTAAAAATAGTGATTAAAAAAGCGAAATTAAACTGTATTCATATACTTAAGACTTCAATAATTATTTTATTCATATATGAAACACTTTAATAATTATTTTAAATAATAAGTATCTATAAAATAAAGTATATTTTTCAAGATTATGTAGAAATATTAAGAACAATTAATGCAACATTCATTTCTGATAAAACGTTTCTTATTTTTACAAAATAAGAAATTATTTTCTACTACAAAAACTACAGTTTAAACAATATATAAATACATTTTGCTAAATATTTCAATAAAAGAATAAAATAATTTGTCTACAGATAAACTGAATATTAAACGCAACAATTTGCACTTTAAGTAATAACAATGGTACTCTGGTCTTCACTAGTTAACACGTTGATCGCCGCAAAATTAATTCGTGTCATCAAACCCACTACATTTACATAATCTTTCAATTTTAATTTTTTCTTCATTGTCTCAGCATGAAGAGCCTTTGAAAGTTTCTTTCGTTCACTTTATGTTAAAAAGAATTAACTAAAGATCACTCGCACGCACCATTCAGTTTCATACAATTTCAAATAAATATTTTTTAATAGAATCTACAGTACTATGGTATATAAGCATAGTGAAGCAGACAATAATAGTAATTAATAATGCAAAAGTAATCTTAAATGAATTCAGCAAACTTTTCAACTAAAAAGTGTTAAGGTTAATATCTGAATAAAATAACTTCGAGTGCTAAAGGTTAATTTTTGCAATGCCGGTTACATATGACTACCATGGATAAACGTGTTACATACAGTTTCGGGAAAACGAATTTACCTTGAACCCAAAGCTGTTCGACCTTGCTGTGAATTTGAGCGGACTTGAGAGCAACGCAGAACGTGGCTAAAGCAACGATCGCAAGGAACAGGACCTTGCCCGCGTGCCTCTGCAGGAAGTAGCCCAGCTGACTCAGCTGATCCTGCAGCCTTGCCCTGATCCACACCGCAGACCTCTGACCTTCCGCTTTGCCCTGAAATCAGGAACCGCAATGTTAACACTAGAACTACTACATCGGTTAAAATAACTAGATTCAATAACTAAAATTCTATTTGCAATTTTACTTTTAAATTTCTACTTCACATTATATTTTTTTGCGAGACTGTTAATAACTTTTGCGACCAAATCTGAAGAAATGTATTGAATTTTATTTTTGTTTTTTTTTTTATTAAAAATCAAAATAATTTTTTATGAGGAATACTTATATTAACAACAGTCGAAATAAATGGTTTTATAATTTTATTAAAAAAATTCTACTTCATGTTAAATTTTTCTTCCACCACGATTTTTGACTAAAAAAATAGTATAATGAATTATATTTATTTCGTATTTATGCAAAATCAAAATAATTTTGTATCATGGCTACTTGTACTAATATAAGTAAAAATGACTATATATGCGCTAAAAAAGCATATATTCCTTATTATATTTATTGTTTCTATTGATGTGTAATGAATCAATAAATATTAATAAATTCATCATCAACAAATGCGTATATTTAAATTTTTCAAATTCAACTCGTTAGCTACGCATGTTAATATTTTTTCTTGAATATTAATTCTTTCGCAATTTTTCTCAATCAACAGTTTTGAAGTAACCAATAAAAATCAGATCATTTCTTTGTCTAATTTAACACATTCGCTATCAAGCATCGTAGTGTATGACATAAGAGCTATTTAAACCGCTTCGTCACACACGTGAATATTCTCGTAGAGATTAAACAAAAGTCCATTCGCAAGCGCAGTACCTAATCGTAAAAACGGTATACAAGCTAGAAAACAGCTTCGATCAACGTATCCATACAAATCCTCGAACCACGTGTTGATCGCGCGTGCGCGCGCGCACGAACGAAACAAGGGCAGTGGTTGCCCGCTAGAAGATCGAGAAACCGGCTAAAAAAGCAACAAGAAAATGAAAGGAGGATAAAGAAACACGGGGAGCAAGGGAGAGGAACGGTCCGCAACATTGCGAGCGGCAACGTTGCACACTACCTGGTGGCCGGTCTGACAATGTGCACCGGGGACCACCCGCAACAATACCTATCTTTCCTGGCCGACAGGGAAAGAAAGACGGCGAAGGAGAGGAAGGACGAGAAGAGGCCACGGATCAGAAGGGAATCGAGATACCCGAAGGAGAAAAGGAGCGGAACGCTTTTCTACGACCGCTCTCGTTCGGTTACAGTTAGAGGGAGCAGCCATTGGTAGAAGCAGAAGGCGAGGAAGCGGCACACGATAGACGTACAGATGAAAATACAGATTACACACGCTTACGTATCTCAGGGCAGTAGCCGGGGCGTCGAGTATCGGATAGCAAGGTTTTCCAGCCAATTAACTCTCGTGCCGCGGCCTCGCGGCTCGCCCCGGACTCGGGTAACTCTAGACGTGCGGACAATCCTCGTCGACCACATGGTTCCCGGCTACTCTACCTTCGTAGACCTCCTTCAACATGCGACTGATCAACCACTGTTTACCTTCCTTCAGAATTCACCTGGTACCATATTTACCGGGAGATCACTTCACCCATTTTGTTATTTTCAATTTTTATGCTGATGTTAGGGTGGTACTGTGTTATAACTTCACTCACTATGTATTATTTTCACCTTTATCTTGATTCTAAGGTAGTAGTGTACCAACATTTCATTCATTTTGTGTTATTTTCAATTTTCATGTTGATGCTAGGGCAGCAGTGTATCACAAGTTTACTCATTTTTTGTTATTTTCTACTTTTATGTTAATGGTAGAGTGGAGGCCCATGAGACCATCACATCATTTGTGACGACGTCATATCGGAGAATGTGGAAAGATTTACACAGTTCAGGGTAGTGTGGAGCTCTGCAATATTAGGGTACCATGTGTAAATGTACTAGAACAGTACCATTTAATGTCTAATCCTTATGGCAGTGGTCTGACCTCACGTGGTCATGTCATATGAGAGAATATAAAAGAAGAAGATGTATTTTCTGAAACATCAGAGTAATATGTGCAACAGATTATTATAGGACACTGCCGTTCAAAGGTTTACTCTTGTAGCAGTGGTCATATAGCTTGTAGTTCTCACATGGGAGAATGTGGAAAAAGACTGTAAACTAGCCCAATAACACTATAATGCTAGGTGCAAAACACTATGCTAGAATACTGCTAAAAATCTTGCTTAGCACATCGTAACAATATTACATGGGAATGTGGAAGAAAATGTATAGTTACCTCATGATCAGTTTTGAGCCCTATAGTACCAAGATATGATGTGTAAAAGACTGGTGTTAGAGCAGTACTATTCCAAGGTTTGCTCTTATAGCAATCACATCGCTCGTAATAATGTCATATGGAAGAATGTGGAAGAAGAGGTATGGTTACCTCGAAGCAAACTGCGGAGCCTTGAAATAGCAGGGTATTATGTGCAAAAGACTGTGCTAGAAATATGCTATGTATCCTGTGTCCAAGAACATTTGACTTCATAAATCTACTTCAAGATTTGGCTTTAGATCTACTTATGAAAGATAATTTCATCAGTGACGCAAAATCTAACAAGAGCTCATTTTATTCAGATATGAACATTAGCTTAAAGATTCTCGTGAGTTGGTTGCCATATGTTGAAGGAAAATATTCTGTTTATTCTCTGCGTTCGAATTCCTTTGAATTCCTTGTGAAGTTAGAAAAAGATCATCGGAAATTAGAAGTAAGGGACAGTCTCATCAGAAAAGCTATTTAACAAAAACTCAATGTAGTACAGACATATGAACATTAACCTTGAAATAAGTAATAGAAAGTTTCATCAATATCACGAGAGATCTCTCATCAGAATTATGCAATTTTCATAAATTACCACATGCTGAAGCAAAATATATTATTACTGATCCTCAAGAACATTTTTCACATGTTGTGCTACCTGCATAACTGAGATAAAAGAGGAAATGATCTATGCATTGACATCAATAAGGCTACCTGAGTTTAATGTGAAGATTAATCTTGAGATGAATAATATGAAGATCTAGCGATGTTGCAGAGCATTTCTCTAATTGCATCGGAGTTGCAAATCACTTCTCCAATTGCATCAATGTTGCAAATCATTTCCTTAATTGCGTCAGTGTTGCGGAACATTTATGCGATTTGCATTAGCTACTCGCCACATGTTACAGCCAGACATATTATTAATTTCCTGTGTTCTTCGGGAACATTAGTTCCTATTTCAATATCTAATCTGGACTACTTCAACGTCATTACGATGTAGGTATGATGCTATTCATGTGAAGTATCGAAGTGTCTTCATGCTTTCTGTTGCTGTTCATGCTTCTGTATGTTCAGACAGAAGAAAGGTGATGCTTCTGGACCAACATCAGAGTACCTAGCAGGAGCTTAGTATAATGCTAGCTTAAATGTGGACATTAGCCTTGAGATGGATAATAGGAAGATCTAGCAGTGTCATAGGATTCTTACAATTATATTTATATTATATTCTAGGTGTCCATAGGAAACTACAGACAAGCTACTGCATACTAGTCAGTAATATGTACTTACTCCCATCCGGAGGATTAATTATCAGTTCGAAAAGTGTATATCAAAAGCAAAACGTGATGACACTAAAAAATAATATTCAAGCATTGAGGAGTATACAAATCGAAGGTCAAACTCTCTTGTTACCTAACACTCTTGTCACTTAAACTAAAAATAAAAAATGAACAATTCGTCAGCAATACCGAAATAAAACATATATGTATGTCGGACTCAGTTAACTACTTAAGTAGTACAATGACAACTCTGCCCTATGACATCATTAATAAAATTTCAATTAAAATGTACGTATCGGGATGACGAAATCGAAATAAACAATGCTTGCAGTTGAACTTTCGCGAACGAGTTCGAGATGAACGAAGAAACTGAAAGGGAAGGGAAATAAAAGAGAAAAAGGAAGCAGAGACGCCACGAGTCGGTCTCGAGACGTCTATATAGCTGGCATGTGTGTAAGAGAGCAGAGGAAGAGGCAGAGAGGAGGGAATTCCCCCTTTTTCCCGTAAGTGGTCCCCGCGGGCCTTATGGGGTTTCTCGTGGCGGGCAATATCTACATATTACAACCTCGTGGCGCGGAGACCACCGTCGTTGACATAAGATCCTGTTATGCTGTCTGCTATCTCCTCGCGAAACTCGTGTCGCGTTGTAAAAAACATTAAAAGTACGAATAACATAAATTCGTTAAGCGTACTTTTCCCCCACCCTCCTCGGCTTTCCTTCCAGTCGAGTTTTAAATGTCGTTTGCTGCCACGAAGAGCCTGTCAGGCTGTTCGTTACACAAACTGGATGACAGTGATCTAATTACTCCTCTCTTTTTTATATCATTAATATCTATATTTTTTTAAATGTAAGATCTCCATTTTCTCTTTAGTTTTGAGACGTAGTATTTATTTTATTAAACGTTTCTATTTTTTACGGTGTGTGAAGAATTAAAATGTTACATGTGCACTGTGAGGTGCAGCGTAGAATTCCTGAGAGTTAGGGTGGAGATCTTATTATACTCTTTGACGATTTTATCTACTATTTTCTTGGATATAGTACTTCGTAGGTCTACCTTTGGATGTGATCTTTAGATCTGAAGGGTATTTAGTCAAATATCCAATCAGTAAAATCATTAACGATATATCTACACTTTAGACCTATCTACTCCACAAATGTCCAAATCACCTATTTCCTAAATTACTAAATTATTAACTTACCAAACTTCTATACTTAATATCAAACCTTCCAATGCTCACATCACCTAATTCATAAGTCCCTAAGTTACCAAACTTCTAAATATAGAAATACCAAAAGGGATCATTTTTAAAATTTCGACAAAGGAAGAATCACATTCTCCATCATAACATTTGAATATCACAGAATCTTCCCCCATTTTTCATCCCCAAAATTCGTCTACCCTGTGTAGTAAGTCGACGCGTTGCATCTAGGGTGAGCAGCAAAGTACCTTATCCCCAGAGTGATTTAAAATCCCCGATATAAATAGATCTCGCTCTATTTCCTTGTACAGGTTAAGTGGCGAGAAAAAACAAAGGCTACACACGGGGTTTGCAGAAGTGTACACGCTGGCGAGTACGAGACATGCGACTCGCCAGATAAACGAATAGATTCTTGCGGTAGGTACGGCTCGAAAGTGTCCGCAAGAAACTCGATCCTGCTGGCGCTCTAATCAGCCGAGGAATTCCGCTTGGTGATCGGTGTTCGAAAGGAAAAGCCTCGCTTTGGATTCCGGTAACGAGCTTCCAACTCGAGACGGTCGCGTGGTACAGTCACTAGCAAATCTCATTTTCCTAGGAAAAATAGCACGATTGAAGAAGATGGGGAGCAGTTGATTTTTAAGACAGCCGTTGATTTTTGAGGGACTTTTAGCAACTTCATATTTTGGGGATGGATTAGGAATTTGGGGAACTTTGGACTTGCGGAGTTTTCGAATGTGGGTATCTGGGGATTTGAGGATCAAGATATGTGGGAGTCAGGATATTTGGGGATATGGATACTTAGGAATGTAGAAATTGTAGGATTTATGGATTTCGGAAGATGGGTGTTTGGAGATGTAGGTGTTTGGAATAGTAGGAATTTGGGGATTTAGAGATTTAAAGATTTATGGATTTGGGGAGCTGAGGATTTAAAGATATAGGTAAGTGGAAATTTAGGAATTTGGAACTCTGGAAATTTAGGAACGTAGGAATTTTGAGATGTAAGTATTTGGACATCTGGGAATATGGAAATATAGGGATTTTGGTAATTAGGAATTTGTTGATCTAGAAATTTGGAGACATAGTTATTTGGAAATGTAGAAATTTAGAGATCTATGGATTTGAGAATATAGGAATTTAGATATGATGACATTTGGAAACGTAGGAATATAGGAATCTAGGGAATTCTTGACCTAGATTTGTGAGGATCTAGAGTTTTTGGAATACAAAAATTTGGGAATTTGAATAATTAAAAATTTTTTAATTTTCGAATTTTGGAAATATAAAAATTGCAAAATCCGGAAATTTAAATATTTGGAAATTTTTAATTTTAAAAACCTAGAAAATATAGAAATTTGAAAATTCAAACATTTACAATTTTACAAATTTGGGAATTTGGAAATTTCTTAATTTTTAATTTTAAAAATTCGAGAATTAAAAAATTTACAAATTAGAAATTTTTTAAATTAGGAAACTTTAAAATGAAGTTTAGAAATTTTGTAAATTTGTAAATTAAAAAATTTGAAAACTTGAGAACTTGAAAATTTTGAAAATTAAAAATATTACGATATACAAATTTTCATATATGTGTGTTCTAAAAGGAAATCTACATTGTAGTGGAGTGTACAGGTAAGAAGAATCAACCGCGTCACTCGTACGGTTCTTCTTCCTATTCGATGCACGATTGACATCGAGAGGCGCACGGTGCGTGATTAATGGCTGACAAGTTTGCTCGAGTACGCTTAATAAAGCGACCAGACGATTCACTCGTGAATGCAATTGTGATCGAGCACGGTGTGAGTCTGGCTTCTATGTGCATGTGCACTACACGTCGATTACGGTAAAACCTGTCCACACCCTCGCGACAAAATGATTGGACACCTTCCAAAAGACTGAATTTTACAATTACCTAATTCTCCCATTTCCACATCTCATAATTCCTAAATTTTTTAATCTCCTTCTCACTGAAGGAGAGTTGGCTTTTAAGTTTTTAATTTTCACACTCACTTGTTTACAACTTTTCAAATTTCTAATTTTTAATTTTTAATTTTTCTATTTCCAAATCTTCAGACTACTCAAATCTCAAATTTTCAAGTTCCCTCAAATTCTCAAAAATTTATCAAATTTTCAAATTTTTTCAATTTTCCAAATTTCTAAAATCTCACTTTATTCAGTTTTCAAACTTCTCTATTTTTTAAATTTCCAAATCTCAATTTTTTCAATTTTCTAATTTTTAAATTTGCAAACCCTTATCTTCCCAGATCACCAAATTTCCACGTTTCCTAAAATTCCAACATTCCAAGTCCCAACACCCAAATGTCCAGATTCAACGTCCACTCCATTACAACCCCCAGCATTCGAGTTCCACGAACGGCGAAAAGGTAGAAGACCCTCGTCCATCGCTAATTCCATAATTGTTAGTTTATCCAGGAAGAAAGTTGTAGTTACAACTGGAACGTTTCAACTCGAAGCAATGTAGGTAGGTAAGGTACATCAATCAGATACTGACCCTACGCAAAGGACCGAGGTTGAAGAGGTTCGAGCAAGCAAGGGGCGTGTATCCTTCAGCGAGGATAAAAGAAACGACCGACGTTCCTACCCATCCATTTTGCTGACTTATTTCGTCGACCTTTACGGCGGATTTGCGCCATTAGAAACGGAAGGCCGCTTTCCTACGTTTCAACATTTTCCACGCGAAAATCTCTCCTTTATCCATTTTACCTCGGTTTTGCGAGGCTTTATGGACGAATCGAGCGTGGCTCTAACGAGAATCTCGAAAAGCGAACCCGCCGACCGTCGCGTATCGAAAGCGACACAAAGAACATTTGTCTGTAAACTTTCGGAGACCGACAGAGAACTGTTTGTTCGAACTGCAACACACGATTTCTCTTGTGAACCATGCGCAAGGTGCTGCAACCTTGTCGCGGTAGGAACGATTTCTGTGATGTACGGTTTATGGCTTCTGAGTCGATTAATTCTTCGCTATATAATTTGTCAGGTGCATCACTTAGCGCCTATTGACTACTGCAGGATTTAGATGAGGACAGGAAATGTTATGCCAATTTTGTATTCAGTGAGCTTTGACTAGGCTAATTGTAATTGGACTTAAGTCATTGTATAAAAAATAATTATTGACAATATTGAAATTTTACGTTTTTCGATGCTGATATTCAGAATTAGATAAATGCGAACATTTCTTGGTAATTAGAAGTTTAGCAATACATAGATATCAAATAGAAATTTTTTAATTTACAAATTTATGAATTAAGAATTTAAAAAAATTCACAAGTTCAAAAATTTGTAAATTTATAAAATTCAAAAGTGTAAGAATTAAAAATTATTAAATTTTCCAATTTTCTAACTTTCAAATTTAGAAATTTACCACTCGATATATCGCCATCTATTACATCACCACGCGTTATATTGCCACGCTTCGAATTGTTATGCGTTAAATCGCTACGCATTGAATTACTACGTGTCATATTGCCATCTATTATATCGCCACGCGTTATATCGTTACGCGTTGAATTACTACGCGCTATATCGTTACGCGTTGAATTACTATGCGCTTTATCGCCACATATTGATTTACCACGTGTTATATTGCCATGCGTGGAATTACTACGCGTTATACTGCCATGCGTGGAATTACCACGCGTTCTAATGTCATGCGTGGAATTACCACGCGTTATATTGCCATGCGTGGAATTACCATGCGTTATATCGTCACATATTGATTTACCACGCGTTATATTACCATGCGTGGAATTATTACGTGTTATATTGCCATGCGTGGAATAACTACCTGTTATACTGCTATGCGTGGAATTACCACGCGTTCTAATGCCATGCGGGAATTACCACGCGTTATATCGTCACATATTGATTTACCACGAGTTATATTGCCATGCGTGGAATTACTACGCGTTATACTGCCATGCGTGGAATTACCACGCGTTCTAATGCCATGCGTGGAATTACCACGCGTTATATTGTCACATATTGATTTACCACGCGTTATATTGCCATGCGTGGAATTACTACGCGTTATACTGCCATGCGTGAAATTACCACGCGTTCTAATGTCATGCGTGGAATTACCACGCGTTATATTGCCATGCGTGGAATTACCACGCGTTATATCGTCACATATTGATTTACCACGCGTTATATTGCCATGCGTGGAATTATTACGCGTTATACTGCCATGCGTGGAATTACCACGCGTTCTAATGCCACACGTGGAATTACCACGCGTTATATCGTCACA
This sequence comes from Megachile rotundata, assembly GCF_050947335.1. Classification (NCBI taxonomy): domain Eukaryota; kingdom Metazoa; phylum Arthropoda; class Insecta; order Hymenoptera; family Megachilidae; genus Megachile; species Megachile rotundata. Next base: position 6,015,932 of record NC_134992.1, read on the forward strand.
TATTGATTTACCACGCGTTATATTGCCATGCGTGGAATTATTACGCGTTATACTGCCATGCGTGGAATTACCACGCGTTCTATTGCCATGCGTGGAATTACCACGCGTTATATCGTCACATATTGATTTACCACGCGTTATATTGCCATGCGTGGAATTATTACGCGTTATATTGCCATGCGTGGAATTACCACGCGTTATATCGTCACATATTGATTTACCATGCATTATATTGCCATGCGTAGAATTACCACGCGTTATATCGTCACATATTGATTTATCACGCGTTATGTCGTCACATATTGATTTACCACACGTTATATCGCCACTTGTTGATTTACTACTCGTTATATCACCACATGTTGATTTACCATGTATTATATCATCACATGTTTATTTATCAAGCGTTATATTGCCACTTGTTATATCGCCACGCACCGGCTTACCATTGGCTAGATCGCCACGTGTTAAACTACCATGTGTTGGTTTCCTACACGCTACATTACTCATATTAAATTACCAAGTGTTACATCATCACATGTTAGATTACCACGTGTCACGTCACTTATTTTTTATAAAATATCGACCATTAAACATCCTACAAGTTTTCCTAACGATATATCGCCAATTACAAAATTTCATCGTTTCTACAGCTGTACAATATATACGTTGCAATATATGGAAAGTCTAAAGTACATTAAAATGCCAATGCTTCGATGAGTTTCTAAAGCGTCTCGTGCAAGCAACGTTGTCGAGAAAAGGCGGTGCTTTTTGGTCGGGCATCGCCTCCACCCTCTGGACGGTTACGAAGCCCTCTTTCTTTAGGTATTATTAGTGTAAAAGCCTCACACGTAGTGTCGGCGCCCTTTAATCTCGCTCGAACGAACGGGGCCGACGCAACGTGCGTGAATGTACAGCATTGTGCTCCAACCGAGGGGATTTTCAGCTGCCAGAAATTAAGACGCGATTATAAAATAGTACGGTACTGAAGAGTTTGTCGTTATCTTTGATCTTACTCGGTTTCGTCGCTCTTTATTAAATGATTCTATTTTAACGCTGCTGCGGAACGATCTGGAAATTATCGTTCTTATTTCATGGTTAATAAAATTTCATAGGGAAAATAATTTTGTAATTGAAGATATACTTATGTGATTATTTAGTAAATATAAATTATTATATTTTTGTGTTTGTTTAGTAAATTATTTTATTTAGGTGTTTATTTAGTAAAAATGTATAAAATTCTAAATTTATAAACTTTTCGATTTAGAAATTAATTTTCGTATTTGGAAACTTGATAATTTGAAAACTTAATGAAAACTTAGGTTTCAAAAATACAGCAGTAATGAAATACTCAAATTATTAGATTTACACATTTACAAAATTATAAATTGAATAATTTGTATTTACATAAATACGACATACAATAATGCAAAATTTTGTAGTCTAAATATTTGCATGTTCATAAAACAAAGTCTTTTAATTTCGTAATAACCCAACTTTTTAATTCTTGATTTCAACTCTGCCTTTATTAGAAACATTCTGCAAGTGTCTCATGTATAATGAAACAAAAAATGGCAAAGTTCATACACTGAATAATAAAATAAAAGATACCTTGTTAATCATCACTGTGCGAGAGAATGTCGGTCGATGGTTGTTTGTAGGAAATACGATCACGTGGTGGTGCACAAGCGAACGATTGTGTATAGGTTATTCCACGCCAAATCGATCACTTTTGGAAGTCAGCATCTCCGATTTTGCTCTAATCGAAATATGTTGTAGTCCACGTGAAATTAAGGGGGGTTTAAGTCATCATTTTGCCGGTTTCGATTTTATTAACCCTTTCGCTACGGTGATTTTTTCTGAGAAATGTGATTATGGTCTTATTTATGTAAGATCGGAAATAATCGAGGTTGACGGATTACTAGTTTTTTTTTGGGAATAATAATAACAGAATAATAATTTTAATAATTTAACAAGAGTATAATAATCAACGAAATATAAAAATCAAATAAGGACACTGATACAACTTTTCGGACGACTTCCTACTTTCCTACAACGAGACTGATTCGCGACGCCACGCCGCTTTCCTCGTTTGCCCTGGGTTCCCGCGTAAAAGGAAACAAATGCAGTCTAATTCTCCGTTCCCTCGCTAATTTTCGCGCCAACATGTAATACCGCCGAATTATCTTGGCGCCAATCGTCCACGTTTCCCGCTCGCCCGTTCGCGCCCGATCGTATTCGATGAACATCGAATAAACCGATCCCACATTTATTATAATAAAACGTCAGATATTCTTATTTATAAAAAGCAAAGCTAAAGCCTTTCTATACAGTTTTTTATCCTTCCTTTATGTACAAAGGATAATACAAATGACAAATGCTATAACACGCCGTCATAACTCTTTTTTATAAAAACTTTTTAATCGCTAGGAAAAAACTCTGTTGGTATAAAAGTGGGCGCCTATAGGTACTCTCAGTAATACAAACACAAAATTACTAAGCGCCTATAGGCGCCCACAGTAGCCAAGGGGTTAAGGAATGACAAGCCTTCAAAATTTGCAATTTTTTCTCATTTTGGCGAAAATAGGATTCACTTAAGAATTTTTTTCTCAGAAATTACTTAACCGATTTAGCTAAATTTTCTTTTGTTTTATTCATGAAGGATTGGGCTATCGTAAAATATTTTTTTTAACTTTGTCAATTTGTCATAAAATGTTGGAAAATTTAAACAAATTCTCTTTTTGCATTTTATAATTTAAATGAAATAAAAAATAATAATTAGTTATAGCATCTGCTCATAAATTATACCCAAGTCCTCAATTTTTATAGCAAGCGAGCAAGACATTTGTTTAATACTGCCTACAATAAGTTGAATATAAGGTTCTGTTCCAACGTTCGAAATTTCTGGACACGTGATAACGATAATTTTACTTTACTATCTAACAGGAAAATATTTATCATGTTATTCTTGAATAAATTCAAGACCAACAGGAAAATATTTGCAGTCGAGATTATTTACAAGTCAGTTAATTATAAAATAATGAACGTAAATAATTTAGATATCTACTTTAATGAAACATCCTTATGTATCAAGCGTCCATGGAACGTAGACAAATTCTATATATAATAATATCAACGTGATAAACTTTCAACGCATACAACACAATGTTCAATTTCTTACTAACATCTGAATTAACTTTGTCGGCTGTGAAACGTACAGGTTCTTGTAATGTGACAGCTTTAAACAACTCATAAATCAGTCCCTGCAGCAAATACTTTGTAAACGAAAATTGCATTTCGAAAAATGTATGAACAGAGTCATTTAGTCGTATACGAAGTCTTGTCGTATTGTTTTAAGATCGGTGGTATAAAAAAACCGATCATAATAGCGAAGCACACGGCTCGCCTACCTGAAACGGGGGTACCCCGCGTCCTTTTCCAGCTTGTAGAGACGTCAATTTTCGAGGCTCCATCGTTCTAAAGGGCTCATTTTAAAGGGGAAGCTTCAAAGAATGTGACCATATTTTTTTTAAATTTTAACCTTTTACGCCCCTCATAGAGAAAAACGCAAAAAGAGAATTTGTTTAAATTTTCCAACATTTTATGACAAATTGACAAAGTTAAAAAAAAATATTTTAACATAGCCCAATCCTTCATGAATAAAACAAAAAAAAACTTAGCTAAATCGGTTAAGTAGTTTCTGAGAAAAAAAATTGCTAAGAGAACCTTATTTTCGTCAAAATGGGCAAAAATTGCAAACTTTGAAGGCTTGTCATTCCTTAACAAAATCGAAACCGGCAAAATGATGACTTAAACCCCCCTACGTGGACTGCAACATATTTCGATTAGAGCAAAATCGAAGATGCTGACTTCCAAAAGTAATCGATTTGGCGTGGAATGACCCGTATGGGAGATGGTGCAGAAGGTCGAGGTCGTTGGCTGTAACTGAATCATCCTCGTGGACGGTAAACAAATTGGAGTAAATGGACCCTGACGATAATGCATAACGCGTGTGCACAGGTGTGTGTAACTAGAATATATACCTAACCTAATCGACGTTTAATAAATCTCCGTAATACAGCACGCTACGCGCACTTCCGGTTTACTGCAACAAGATCAAGGTTACTGTTGCTCGCCCATGAAGAATCGGGTTTCTGCGAAGATACGCAAAATAAACAAGGGGAATCAGATACACTAAGGAACAAAGTATAAATTGGCGAAGGCTTTAAATTCCTGATCGCGTTGCCAAGCGCGTCACGCGATCCTTTCATGCGTTGTTCGTGTTTTCATTCATGCCGTAATTCATAAATTATGCATACGTTACGATTGTGCCGGGGACTTTTGTGGAGAACCATGAATGAAACTGACGGAGAGCTTCGTCGTGGGTCCCTGACGACCGATAGATCGTGAAATGTGCTAGTTATTAGGAGGACGAGAGCTTTGATTTATGTGGACGGAAGAGTGTGAGACGTTTCTTCAGGGAAAATGGCAATTTAGAAGAAAAGACAATTCTAGAAGTTAAATTTGGACATTTGAAAATTTGAGGATTCAAGAACTTGAAAAATTTGATTACTTTGTGTAAAGTTTAAAAATTTATGAAAATTTTGAATTATGTGAAATTTGATAAATTTAGGAATTTTATGAAATATGTAAATTGTGTAAATTATGTGAATTTTAAAATTTTGGGAATTTTATGCAGTTTGTAAATTTTATAAAATTAGTAAAATTTATGAAACTTGATAACCTTGTAAACTTGGTGAAATTTGAGAATTATAGGAAATTTGTGTATTTTATGAATTTTATAAAATCCGCGAATCTTAAAAATTTTCTAAAAATGAGAGAATAGTTCACACGCAAATTTTTAAAGCTAATTACAATTACCTCAATTTGAACGACACAAAGTTCAGAGCAAAATGAAAAATAATTTCAATATCGTTTTATCAATAATTACAAACAATAAATTAGCGATGTTACAAATATAAAAATTGTGATCGAACAGAAGAATCTCGTTCAATTTCCAGGCAACCTAGAATTACTCCACTTTACCCCCTTAATACTGGTAGCGTTTCTGTCAAGAAAAATTCGTAACGATTATAATAAAATGAACACATTATTTTCAATTGCTCTGAGACTGGCGAGGAATGGTCTGAGAAACGTATATCTATAATAACAGGCGAACTGAACGTCAGTTCTCGAGAACGTTTTGCTCAAGCTAGTCTCTCTGGGTGGTCACACCGAGCGATCTCCAGATCGTAGATGTACCGGGTCGTTCAATCGAAACTGATTTTGAATTACGAACGTAATTTCGATAGAAGTATACATGTATAGAGAAGGAGATGTATTAAGATGTAGGAGAAGTATTAACATTCTTGTATCTTTGAGGACTTCGCAAATTAGAATGTTGAAATATTGGAAACTAAGAAGTTTAGAAGTTTAAAAATGTGGGAAGTTGATTAGTTGGAAATGTGGAACAAAAATTTAAGAATTTGGGAAGATAGGAAATTAGGAGCTGAGTTATTTGGGAATGTAAGGGCTTGGAAATGTAGAATTTGAGGATTTGAGTATTTGAGAACTTGGAGATCTGCAAATTTGGAAGTTTAGCAGTTTGGAAATGGGGAGTTTACTATTTACAAATTTGAGAACTTGGAAATTTTGAAATTTGAAGATTTGGAAATTGAAAATTTTAGAATTTGAGAGTTTGAGAATTTGGAGATTTGGAAGTTTGGAAGTTTAACAATTTGGAAATGGAGAGTTTACTATTTACAAGTTTGCGGACCTAAAAATTTGGGAATTTAGATTTGGAAATTGAGAATTTTAGAATTTGAGAGTTTGAGAATTTGGAGATATGGAAGTTTGGAAGCTTAACAATTTGGAAATGGAGAGTTTACTATTTACAAGTTTGAGGACTTGAAAATTTTGGAATTTAAAGATTTGGAAATTGAGAATTTTAGAATTTGAGAGTTTGAGAGTTTCAGAATTTGGAGATCTGGAAATTTGGAAGTTCGACAATTTGGAAATGGAGAGTTTACTATTTAAAAGTTTGAGGACCTGAAAATTTGGGAATTTAAAGACTTGGAAATTGAGAATTTTAGAATTTGAGAATTTGAGAGTTTGGGAGCTTGAGAACTTGGAGATCTGGAAATTTGGAAGTTCGACAATTTGGAAATGGAGAGTTTACTATTTAAAAGTTTGAGGACCTGAAAATTTGAGAATTTAAAGACTTGGAAATTGAGAATTTTAGAATTTGAGAATTTGAGAAATTTGAAAGTTTAGAAATTTGAGGATGTAATTTGAAAATTTAAGAGCTTTAGAATTAAACAAATTTGAGAATGTGAATACTTATGTGTGAGAACTTGAGAACTGAAAAATTTGAAAAGTTGAGAATTTGGAAATTTGAGAATTTAAGAATTTAAGCACTTGCGAAGTTTGAGAGCTTAAGAATTTAGTAATTTCGAGATATAGAAACACATTGCAACACCTTACAATTAATTATTCCCAAAAAATTGCATCACTCCTAATCAGAAACATTCTCCCACAAAAATAGTTCGTACGTCAGCGAATTTAAAAGAGAAACAAAATACTTAATCCATCGCAACGAGTAAGACAAAAATCTGCTCCGGAAGCGTTTAATCGAAAACAGCCTCTCATAAAAAAGCCTCCCAGTAAAAAGTTCCAGTTCACGCTTAGAAATACGCCTCTCTAAATTCCCTAGCTACTAGCTGTAAACTTTCACACACGCGGGTGGTCCATGGACGTATGTTTTTGAAGGTGAGAATGTTGAGGGGATGGGTAGAGGAAGAACGAAAGAAAGACAGAAGGAAGATTGAAGTATATAGGATCAACTTCCTGCCAAGAAATACATCCTCCTTGTTTTCTCTAACACGAACCTCTCTCCTGAAAAGAAAAAAGAAAATACCCCCAGACGACGAGGACTGAGATGATCTCGAGCAGTCTTGCGACACCGAGATCGTCCCTTGAGATCTTTCCATCTCGAATGCCAACCAGAATGTGCATGGCACGTGAACAGGGGACCTATCATTTTTCGAAATGGATGTGCTTCCGACGACATGATCGGACCTTGAATTTTTCTCGGAATTCAATGTACAATTATTACAGCTACGTGGAATTATTTCAAGAATTAAAAAAACTGAAGTACCTCACTTCACAGCTACTTTACTTCATGAAGTAAAATAATGTACTTCATTTAAGTACTTTTACCTGAGTGTTCAAATTTATTTAAAATTGGCTTACGTTTGATTTAATTTCGTTATAAAATAATGTAATAAAATTAACTGGAGAATTAAAGACATTGTATTACTCTGTGCAAAATAATTTACTTGACTTAAGTACCTTAACATGAGTGTTTAACTTTATTTAAACCGAAGTTCTTTTTAATTAAAGAAATTTAATTATTTCATGTAAAATAATGTACTTTAGTTCGAATACTTTCTTTAACACTATAAAACAATGTAATTGATTTATTTTATAAACGAAGATAGAAAATAAATAAAACTAAAAATACCACAATTGAGTTTCTGAGGAAATTTATTTTTTGATCACCAAAATGTAAAATTACAGTATAATTCTATTAACACATTACTTATGATACAATTTAAATATCCCCTACCATTTGATTTCTTCAAAAATAATTTTTTTAAATTAAATTTAAAAATTCCTTCAAAAATTAATTTCATATTTAAACGTAACTAATTAAAACACCATTATCATTCACATTCTAAAATAAATGTCATTAAACTTAAAATACTTTCATATTAAAAATCAATATATCGACGCATCTACTAATAAATCGCAATAATTATGAAATAAATTGAAAATGAGAGACAGAGTGAAAAAAAAATGCATTCTTACTGACTTACTGTTATAAATTATTGTAGTACCGCTGTCTCAATGGAAACATGTAAGAAGAAGTTAAAGCTACAACACGTCCTTTTAGGGCAAATTGTACAGTACAGCTAAAGGGTATAAAAAAAAGAAGTATGTTTCTGTCTGAAACGAAAGCCCACAGGGTGGCGTGCGTTCGCACTATTATCTACGTCTAGTTAGCGTAACTGGCATGTGGAGACAGCGATGCCCGTATAACCCGCAGAGAGCGTGTATTTTATCGATTAGATCGCTTACAATACGAAAAACACGAGAGACTTGAATGCCCGCACAAGAGACGTCGGCCCTGTGCGCGAGACTTACTACTCTACTCTCGTGTTTTTCGTTTTTGTTTAATGAAGATTTAATTAATTTGTGATGAATATTGTGGTTTGAGATTTTGGGATTTGGGATTTGGAAGATTTGGGATTTGGGATTTGGGAGATTTGGGATTTGGGATTTGGGAGATTTGGGATTTGAGAAATTTAAGATTTGGGAGATTTGGAATTTGGGAGATTTGGAATTTGGGAGATTTGGAATTTGGGAGATTTGGAATTTGGGAGATTTGGAATTTGGGAAATTTGGAATTTGGAAGATTTGGAATTTGGGAGGTTTGGAATTTGGGAAGTTTGGAATTTGGGAAATTTAGAATTTGAGAAATTTGGAATTTAGGTAATTTGGAGTTTGAAAGATTTTGAATTTAGAAAATTTGGGATTTAAAGAATTTAGAATTTGGGAAAACATATTTCAAGAAAAGCACCATAAAGTACATATTTTACAATAAGAAATCTAAGAATTCGCTATCTAACGCATTCGATATTTTCAATCTCGAAAGATCGATTAAACTACTATGCGAACGATACATCGTCTGCCTAACGTCCAATAATCCTATGTAGCAAAATAATAGTACAAAACAGTATACAAGCTCTAAATACAGTATATAAATAATCATAAACAATTTTACAGAACGACTGTTGAAAAGATAATATAATGATGTTATTTTTAAAATAAACATACCTTTTCAAGTTGATCTAACGCTATCGCTGCATCAGTCCAGCTAGGCCTGATATAAAGATCCGATTCGTGTCGTTGCTTCGCGCTCTCAGCGCTCTTGGCATTTTTATCATTATGAATTTTCGAAGCACTTCCATTTTGCGACGATAGCGAACCCTGAGGGCACTGAGAACCAGAAGGGCGTCCCGCTAGGATCCCTGTAGGGCCGGACGCAGAAACCATGATCCGTCATACATTCGCCCCGGCACAATTCGCAGTATGATTATTTGTAATATTACTCTCCTGCGACGTTTCTTTCAACTGGATTTATCCCCGGTTCTACTTTCCCTCCTTCGAAATTGCTCGACACGATACGCGTCGGAACGTAAAACACGAACACGATAAAAAACGATTATCACTCAGAACACTGGTAAATTTTCTCACGAAAACACTATTTTCACAACACACGTTCGATCGGTCTTTCCTGTTTGCCGCGCGATTGATCGATACCGTATTCCTGCGTCGAGCACAATAATCGAAATTCGCGCACAATTTACACACAATCTCTCCTGCGCATGCGCGGCTGGATCGTGCCCATCGATGGTATACGCACGAAAGGGAGCGAGCAATCGGTTTTTAGGTTAGCTCCGTACCACCGTGCAAGAGTAAATACGTGACGGCTCCCTCTCTTCGTCGATTCGTCTTCACTTTCTGTCTCTCTTTCACCGTATCCCTCCGTTTCTCTTTTCCCACTGGATACGGTATCCTCGTGTTCCCTCTCTCTTCTGGTTATCTCCCTCTAGCGCGATTCACAGTACCGCCGACAAGCACGAGGGCGCACACGCGAGTTCGCTTGTTTTGAAATATCACGCGACTAACCGGGAATTCGTGAAGTGTACTCGCCGTTTTTCGCGGGAAACAACCACGTTACGTGCACGTGCCTCTTCTCTTATGTCATACGAACGGAAAGAAATCCGACGAGGTTCAATCGTGGCCGTGTCTCTTCTGCTAGCGCACGATTACTGGCGTGGCACGTAGGCCACGCGCACCTCGGTGTCACTGTCACGATCGTTGTCACTTGACACAGTTTGAATCCCGACGATTTATTCACACTACGATCGGGGTAATTAGCCACGGCTACCGAATTCGTATTAGCGCGGCAGTGACGAGCATCCGGTTTACGCGACCAGGCGTAGGCGACGTGAGAGGACGAGAGTGTTCCACCAGTGTGTCCAGCAACGGCAGCTGGAAACTCTCGTTAAAGTCTGGCAATCTTTCTGTCACGCGTTCTAAAACGACGACCCCGTCGTCGTCGTCGTCGTCGTGATCGGACACCGGCGTGCACGACCGCCACTTAGAGCAGTCTAAGTCCGTACTAAGCGAAATGCGATGCCACATTTCTTTCGTGGCCTGCCTTCTGCGCCGGCCATAGTTGACGGCTCCCCTCCAAGGGCGCCACTCGCCGAGATCGGAGCTGCACAAATACTCAGGGCTGTATTTTCAGGGCTACCAATGATCGCGCTCACGAGGGAAGATCTTGAACCCGGAAATTCAAAATATTGTCAAAACTTTTTAATGTACAGTATCTTCTTCATTACAGTGAAATTATTTCACTATTTTTCGCTCTTACTTATTTTCTTCAACTATTGAACACAATGAGAATTTTTATTAGCAAAGTTGTTTATTTTGATGTACAGTATTTTTTAGTGATTAAGGGTTGTTCGAGAAAATCACATTTACTGAATATAATAGTTTAATATTTCTTTTTGGACTAAAACTGAGCAACGGAAATATTGTATCTTGATTGGATAGACATTTTCTCGTACTTATAGGTATAATGGCAAATATCTTAAATTATTAAATACGTATTTATTGCTTACATAGTATATTTATAAATTGAAGCGTTTGGTTGATTTTTTTTAATTTGTAATATTGACAAGTATGGATCATGTTGTTCAATAATCTGTCAGAAATTTATACCTTTTTTATCAAATTAATGCAAAATTATTTGCGCAGTTCCTATTATCTTTATTTTTGCAATATATTTCATACATGAAAATTCTAGATTAAAATAATCAACTTCTTTCACTCTACAGTCTACATAAATCAATTTTCACTGTGTTTTAGTATAAAATACAAACTTATTAAATAAATTACTCTCTTCATTTTTTACTGAATATAGTACTGTGATAAAAGCAAGTCTCAGTTATACCATTATAAATATGCAAATGTTACATATAAATTAAATATACTCAAATTGCTTAAATTGTAATCTATTAAACTTTTAATTTATTTGTGCATTAGTGTTTAATGCATAATTTTATTTTAATTTGTAATTACAAGTTTTATTAAGATTCATTAAAAAAAACATTAACCCTTAATTACGTTTAAGATAAAAATTAAGTTCTCATTCTACATTAAATTCTATATTATTTATATTAAAAATTAAACACTAACATTTTGTCAGAAAATGATTAAACAATGACAGTTCAACTTTTGACTAAAGAAATACTTCATTATCACTAATAATTTAACCGTTCAATTATCAATAACGCAACAAAAAACTTCAAAACCTTACTATGTAGATAAAAATGAAAATAACAAAATTTAAAGCAAACAGAAATAATAAAATTACGTTCGCAATTATTTCGACCCCAAGTTCTCCACAACTGATGATTTTCGCGGCACAGTGGTACGTCACTGCGGGTACCGATGACATCGGAGCCGAAATAAGCCGAACTTGGCCGAAGTGATCGGAACTTATTCGTGATTGGCTGAATCGGTGTGGCGTTCTGCGTTGCTAGGATACGGCGATGCGGCAGCAGAAGGGGCACAGGGGGGCACGACGCAGGACCACACACGCGGTACCATTTCCCCTTGAGCAAAAACATTACCCACACACGGCAGTGAGTACGTGACACGCACGAGGCACACAACAGCGCTTACAGATCGCCTCAGCATCTCCTTCGCTCGTTCTCGGTTTCTCTTCTCTCTTTATCATTGCCTCCACACTGTCTCGAGAAACAGTTTTCTACACGCCTTGTGCTCTGTGTGCTGGCGGAGAGAAGGCCCGAACGATCCGAGAAGCGCAGTGAACGCGGCCGAAGACGGAGCGGAAGAGGGCCACCTATGTACACTCGGGAGCAAATCTGTCTTCCTTGGGGAAAGTTTAGAAATTTAGAAATTTGAGAATGTATATTTGGGAATTTTGAAATTTTGGAAGTTTGAGATTTGGAGGTTTGGAAATTTTGAAATTGGAGGTTTATTGAGAGTTTAGAAGTTTAGGAATTTGTGGGTTTATCAAGTTGGACATTTGATAATTTGAGAATTTGGAAATTTGGAGTTTAAAGCATGTAGGGATTTAGAAATCTGGGGATTTGGTAATGTGTGGATTTTTATGGGAATTTAGGTTTTCTGCAAATATGGAGATTCAGGAATGTGAACATTTAAGAACGTGAAAAACTAGGAATATGGATTTTTGTAAAGTTGAAGAATTTTTTAATGTATGAATTTGAAAATTTCTGAATTTTAGAATGTATAATTTAGAAATTCGGCTACCTATCAATATGGGAATTTAGGAATGTGAAACGTTAAAAATGTAGACATTTGAAATTCAGACATTAAAAAAAAATTTGAAATTACCAAGTTCATATCTCCCAGAATGAAAACCAAATGGTGTGAGGCAGCTCCTCCCCTACGCTCATCCTTATTCAAAGGAAGCCTACGTTGCGGCCGAATGTACCCGAACGTAAACACGACTCCCTTACGGGTCTCTGGTAGATCGAAATCGCTGCTGCTCTCGGCAATATTAATCGAGACCGGAAATACGCCAGTTTACTGCCTCTACCGCCGCCTCCTCGCCACTGCACACTAAAGCAAATCTGCATAATTGATTATACGCGTCTCTCCATTGCCACTGGTTATGATTTGATTGGCGGTTACGGGTATAGGGTTCCGACTATGTTCTCTCATGGTATTATTGTTACGTCCTGCACGTATAATGGATTTTTTCGCTAAGGGGTAATGTTCTTGTCCTTCATCTAGCGTCCCTGTTCTGTAATTTCATTTCGAATCAGCGACGAAAGTGAAATTGCGACTTCTCCATAAAAGATGAATAGCTGCTATTCAATTCTCCGCGGAACCGTCAATTTTCAATGACTTTTGAAATAAGAAATTATGGGGCTGTTGCTCGAGAGTTTTAAAACTTTGTACTTTTATTTATAATCAAAACATTGTGCAGTTTTACTCATTTTGAAATTGTAGCTTCTTAACCGCATGTCACTTCTGATATTTTTAATTTGAATAAGTTTTTTATCTGGTAATAATTTTTGTTAAACAAGTTTTGTATGTATTAACAACTTTTCTATCTGTTGTTATTTATCTGAACAAAAATTCAAAGATGATTCTAATATATATAACCGGGATAATGTTAACCTTTTGCACTACAATATTGTGATGCACACTGCAGTTGTAATGTGGGAAAACGGATTGGTATTTTCACTTCAGTTTAGTTTTCGATTCAATCCTAATTATATTCCATGTAATCAAGTATCGCCGAAGGTAAAATGCGCCCACCATTTTAATTTCTTTCAGTCACCTTAACGTTGTAGCAATAATTAGATAGCAAGGAATGATGCAACTGTCTAGCAATTTGTAGGTTAAGGGGTAATAGTGTTAAGAGCGTTTTTGAATGCGTTTATTAAGCCATGGGGAAGAGCGTTAACACCGGACGATTAACTTATTAACCTGTCTTCATAATATCTGCATAACGATGCACTTCATTAGGCGTCGTAACAGCACTCCTGTGCGGGGTCGCGCGTCGTGTGTCCGTTGCACGCGCGTGTATGCACGCTGGAACGTTCATTGGGCAGTCTCGCACGCACTCGAGATTTGTGTGCACGTGTGGTGTGGAGCAGCGTGAAAAGAAGGACAGACAGATCGCGGTAGAACGGGAGGGAAAGGAGGAAATTAAATAAGAGGGAGAAAGAAAGAGTGAAACAAGCTGGCAGATCGAAAGAGGTAATGTATAAATACACGACCACCCACTGCGATACCGAGTCCGACACCCTGTCCCGCCAAATACGAGACAATTTTCGATTCTGATACGGACAGCCACGACTTTTTATCTTTTTCCTCTTTTTTACGACTCCGGGGACCTTGTCGCTCGCTGCTTTCATTCAACATCTTCGAGGAACGATCGATCGTCTACTCCTATCTGCTTTACGTTGTAGTAACGGAGTCGAGTTCCTCCGTTCAATTTGCTTATTTTATTTCTCGTGTGGCATTCAAGATAGTGAAAAAGGGAGCAGATAAAATTTTTATGCGGTGAAATTTGTATTTTATAGTGGTGTCGAGGGTTTGGTGATTTTTTAGGATTTTTGATTATGGTTTGTTGCAAGGGTTGTTACAACTGAAGGTCTTATACTAATTTTATATTAACTGACTTAGAAATTTGGAAATTTGGGTATTTGAGAATTTTGTAAATTTGTTATTTGGTAATTTGGTAATTTGGTAATTTGGTAATTTAGTAATTTGGCTATTTGACAATTTGACCATTTGGCCATTTGACTATTTGACAATTTGACAATTTGACAATTTGCCAATTTGCCAATTTGACAATTTGACAATTTGACAATTTGACAATTTCACAATTTGATAATTTGATAATTTAGTAATTTAGCAATTTAACAATGTGGGAATTAAAATTATCGTACATTTGAAATTTGGTAATATAGAAATTCGATCACTTGAAAATGTAAAAAATTGATCATATGAAAATATAAAAATCTAAAAATTTAAACACTGAATCTCTTTACCTTCATACCCAAAACCCCACATTTCAGCCAACTATACAACAGTATAAACATAACACCTAATACCTAGCGTTTGAATTATCACCGCAAACCCCAAAATTTGTGATTTGACAATCAAAGGAATGAACTTCGAACTAAAAAGATTCAAAGTTTCAAGATGAAACGGGAGGAAACGTCATTGCATATTGTCGTGGCAGCTTCGACGAATGCACCCTACTGTAGTTGGCGATCCGGCGATAAGGCACAGCGTGCAGAGGGACCGTTAATAATTTTTACGACACTCTTAACTCGCCACCCAGTATTAAGCGGTCTTCCGTAGAAGACGAGCTTTGATCTTTGCCGACGCTGCATCGGCTTAATGAGTGCGAGACAAAGATAGCGGTAAAGCCGAGCTGAAACACAGCATACGATCGCGTTAAAGACCCCTGTGGATCTATTTTCCACACTATACACTTGTGTACCTCGGGTTGCATCGTTTCAGGCTTTCTTCTCCACACTTTATGAATTTGATATAATTTTCACGTAATTTTTGTATGGTGTTTTAACTGTTTTTATCTACAAAGACTCCCTTGACTTAATCTCCTGGTTTATAACATTGAGTGAGACTTATGATGCACGTTATAGTTCAATGTGACAAATCTAAATTGTATTTACATGAAGAGTGAGTTTTGTCACTCGAAAAAATTACATATTCCTTGTATACAAATATTGGAACAATTTATTGAATATTAATTTTGGTGCAGTGACGAGTGCATTTAACTTCAAATATTTTATGTCCAGTTGGAAAAAATTTTTATTTTTTTTCAAAACAATAACAAATATTATAGTCATTAAAATTTACATTACTTTGTGTATATTCTTTGATAAATAAATTATTTTGTACTTATTATTAAATAAAACTGCCCCCTTTATGTTATGTGTATATACTGTCACATGTTTAGAAGAAAAAGTTTAGAAGATCTATACGTACTAAAAAAATCTGTAGGTACTTCATAAGTTTGCAAGACAGTACATACAAGTACATATAAGTTACAGCACATATGTACAAGAAGATTGATAAGTACTACTAAAGTTTACAAAAAGTTCTATACTATGCAAGTTTATCAGGAGGTCTATAAGTACTATACAAATTTACAAGAAACACTGTTCAAGTTTACAAAAAGGTCCATAAGTACTATACAGGTTTGCAGTAGATCCATAAGCACTGTAATAAGCACTGTAAGTACTGTACAAGTTCACAAGAAGCTCTATAAGTACTACACAAGTTCACTAGCAACTCTAAAACATATATTACATTTCTTCTCTTCATCGTCTTTTTTAAACTTTTACATCTTTGCTTTAAACGTTCATAAAACTGTAACATACATTAAGTCTGTCTCCTTCTTCCGCACAAACCGGCTCATCGAGTAAATAAAAATGTCTCTAAAACTCTGTTTCTTACCCTAATTACCCAGTGGCCAATTGCAGCCGTATCGAAACACCTTGTATAAGTAAGATAACTGGGAAAGGTAGTATCGGCGATAACCAGCTGCGGTATCGACGGGAGACCGTATTTTCGATGGTATCTGCGAAATAGAAACAAACGAATGGACGGACGGACGTGTATGCCGCATTCCGTGTTTATTATTTTGCCGGTGGGTGGTCTGGAGAAGTCCAGAGCCGTCTTGGTGGCCGATAGCATCTCTCGTGTCTCTCATGTGCACGCACCGTTGAACGCGGCCAACGCAGTGAACGAACGTGGCGCACCGAGTCGTCTTGCGTAAGGAAGTAGTCGACTACCCTCCTTCCTCTACGCCCATTCTCTCTCTTCTCCTGATCTTCCTTTATTCCTACCTTGGCCTTATACTTTTCCCTTATCTCTCCCTTCTTCCGTCTTGTTACGTCGACCATTGGCGTAACCATTTTTCTCTTCATGGCTTCACAATCTAATACGCCTATCCTGTTTACGTCATTTTGAACGAATTTTAAAACTGGTGGCTCTAAGGACCAGGTGTTGAATTTGAACGCGTACTTAAAATTTCGAGTACTGTTATATAGGTGGAAATATAAGTAGCTACTGTAATATAGGTAGAACAACATATAGTGGGTTTAAAGTTGTTCCAATGGATTAAACTTGTCTAAAACCATGGAAAACGATTATTGTTGATTTGACGACGACTGACGACCGAGTGTCAACGATGAATTAATTATGATTTAATTACGACGATTAAAGCCCTATAGCTTTTAATGCAGTTAAGTAAATATTTTTAGCAAGATACAATTTTTTTTGTTCCAATATTTTTCACATTTTTCATTATACTAATAGTATCGAATTACGAGAAGTTTATATTGATCTTAAAAATTCTGATATACTGACAATATAAAATTGATCGTCCGAGGACTCCACTGATATTATCTTTCTTTGGAACCTATCTTCATTGTTTTTTTCTTCTCTTCCTGTGTCGTTACTTATTTCTTCATCTTATTGTCCTGCAATGTCTGTCGCGCGCTTTTTTATTTCCTCCGCGTATGACACTTCCTTTTGTCTTTGTGACGACGTGGGAGGGATAAAGAAAAGACTGTTTTTCTTCTTTGTACATATTTATTTGGTTGGTTCCTGTAGCGATTCTTTCAGTCGTCCTTTCTTATTTTTATGCTTATCTTTATCTCGATGGTGCCTTTTTTTACAATATGAGGTTCTTTTATTATCGAGCGATGTTGAGGTGGTTGAGTGAAATGGGGCATTTTGAATATTTAGGTATGAAATATATGAATGTTCAATGTATAAAATATATTCGAGTATATTGAATGTAGTTTATATTATATTGTATGCAGAAGGGATTTATAGGGATTTATTAGATATTCATAGGGATTTATAGTTATGAAATTAACAAATCTACAAACTTACAAAGAATTAAATCTCTAAATCCCCAAATTTCTAAATTTCTAAATTTTCTAATTCCCAAGTTCTTAAATTTCCAAATTCCCAAGTTCCCAAATTCCCAAATTCTCCAAACTCCACATTCCCCAAATTCTACATTTCCCACATTCTACATTCCTCAAGTCCCACATTTCTCAAATCCCACATTCCCCAAATACCACATTTCCCAAATCCCACAATCCCTAAATCCCACATTCCCCAAATCCCACATTTCCCAAATCCCACATTCCCCAAATCCTACATTTCCCAAGTCCCCAAATTCCCAAATTCCCACATTCCCCAAATTCCACATTCTCCAAATTCCACATTTCCCAAATCCCACATTCCCCAAATTCTACATTCCCCAAATACCACATTTCCCAAGTCCCACATTCCCGAAATTCCACATTCCCCAAATACCACATTTCCCAAGTCCCACATTCCCGAAATTCCACATTTCCTAAGTCCCACATTTCCCAAATCCCACATTCCGCAAATCCCACATTCCCCATATTCCACATTCTCCAAATTCCACATTCCCTAAATCCCACATTCCACAAATTCCACATTCTCCAAATTCCATAATCCCTAAATCCCACATTCCCCAAATCCCACATTTCCCATATCCCACATTCCCCAAATTCCAAATCCCACATTCCCAAATTCCCAAATTCCCAAGTTCTCAAATCTCCAAATCCCAAATCCCAGATCCCAAATCTCAAAATCCTCATATCTCCAAAGCCTCGAATCTCCAAATCCTCAAATGTCCAAATCCGCAAATCTCTAAATCTCTAAATCTTCAAATCACCATACCTCCATACCTTCAAATCCCCAACCTTCCAAATTCCCAAATCTCCTTCCACATTTCAAAACCCCCAAATTTCCAAACTTCCAAAACCTCAAATATCAAGCACCAAACAAGTAAAACGAAAATCAATCACACCTAAAGATATCAATAACGTAATCGACAGTAACACCTGAAGAAAGATGACTAATACCAGGTATTGCAGGGTATATCCACGTTGAAGAGTGGATCGTCCTTTACCATTGTAATGAGGTGAATCGTTACCCTTCACCATAGATAATACACCTACTCCATCGTGAAGAGCAGCAAAGAAGATAGAGGAAGAAGATGGTAACCTCCGGCTATCTGCATCTACCGGTGCTACCGGTGCTTCTCTTCGTCGATGGATTATCTACGATACGTTCGTATTGTTGGCTGCACGGCGTCGAAAGATCGCGGGGACATCGACTTCCGGTCTTTGTCGGACCCTCTACGAATTCCGTTCTGGACGAGGAATTGTCATTATCTTTGTTGACTCGGCGGATTCTTTTGTGCCCCTTCCTCTAGAACCTCCCTTTCGCTACGTGCCTGCTAACGATACGATCTATGTCCTGTGGCGGCGCTCGGTAGATTAAAATCGAAGAACGGTTAGTTGATTGGTAATTATTAATTGCGAAACAATGTTACAGAATCGTAAGTCATCGATTAATTGAACGGACATTCTCGGGCAGGCATTCGCTCTCCACGTGACTTCTGAGAATTATATTGAAACGAGATCGATTTGTATCTTTACGTTTGCGTGCCCTTGTATGAGTTATACATGTGGACATTTATGTAAGATGTATCGCTTATATACATTTATTATAACGGGAGAAACTTTTTGAAAATTAGTTGAGGAATATTTGTTTGGAGATGGATAGAAATGTTGGAATTGTGTAATTTTGGAAATTCAAGTTATGAAAGTTTGATAATTTTGGGATTTTGGAATTTTTTAATCTTTGAACTTTGGGACTTTGAAAGTTTAGGAAGTTTGAGAATCTAGGATTGAAATCTTTTAATTTCAGAGTTTGGATATCTTGAAAGTTTGACACTTTCGAATATTGAGACCTTAACGATTTAGAATTTTCGAATTAAATAATTGAGAAATAGCAGTTTAGGAATTTGGAAATTTGAGAATTTCAAAATTGAAAAAATTCGTGTTAGGATTTTTAAATTTGTAAGATTGTGCGTTCATAAGTTTTTTTACTTTGCAACATTGCATTGATGCAACCCTGTAATTTTGTAACCATGTAGTTTTGCAACTTTGTGACATTGTCATTTTGCAACATTGCAACTCTGTCACTTTATAACTTTGTAACACTGCAACCTTATAGCCTTTCAACCTTCAATTATAAGTTTACAATTTTATGATTTTGCTACCTTGTAATTTTGTAACATTGCAGCCTTATAATTTTATAGTTTGGAAACTTTGTAACTTTGAAACATTGTTGCTTTGCAGCATCGGAACATTGCGACTTTGAAATATTACACCTGTACCATTTATGACTTTGCAACTTTGTGACATTGTAATTTTGCAACCTTGCAACTCTGCAACTTTTCTTAATTTGCGACCTTGTAACTTTTCAATCTCGTCACTTTGTAATCTTGCAACTTTGCAACCTTATAATTGTGACTTTTTAAATTTGTGTTATTGTAATTTTGCAACCTTGCAACTCTGCAACTTTTTAACTTTGCGACTTTGTAATTTTTCAATTTCGTCACTTTGTAATCTTACAACTTTGCAACCTTGTAGTTATGAGTTTGCAACTTTGTGACCTTGTAATTTTGCAACCTTGCAACTCTGCAACTTTTTAATTTTGCCACTTAACAGCGTTTGAATTTTGTAGCTTTATAGTTTTGCAACTTTGTGACCTTGTAATTGTGACATTTAACTCCGTGCCCTTGCAACCGTTCAACTCTGCAGCTTTGCAACTTTGTTACTTTGTAACCTTATAACGTTACAACTATACAACTTTATAATCTCCTAACTTTGTAACATTATAACTTTACAACAGTGTAGCGCTATAAATTTGCAACTCTGCAGCTTTGCAACTTTGATACTTTGTAACCTTATAACTTTGTAACTGTACAACTCTATAATCTCGTAAATTTGGAACATTGTAACTTTACGACAGTGCAGCTCTATAAATTTGCAACTCTGCAACTCTGCAATTTAAAAAATTTACAACTTCATAACTTCATACCTTTATATGCTTATATCTTCATATAGCTGACACTGAAGTAGACACTTCAACCGGTAAAAACTCAGTCATAAACACCCACATACTTTCAAAAACATAATTTACAAAAAAATGTTTAAAAAGTTTTTTTTTCAAGAAGATCCACAACATCTCCTTAATATCTTCATCTCAAAGATGACTCCTGAAAATCTGATCTTTGTTTTATTACTGCACCTCCATGTCCCTTTTATGCGTACGATGAATAACAACGTTAAAGCTACTTTATTCGCGGTACGAGCCATTGTCAAGGAGTCCGTGCAAAAGCATGAATAACGGTATACATTTTCGAGTCCTTGCTTCCGAATCGCATTAAGAGTCCCGCCCAAGCATGACTTTGTATGCAGACTACCTTGAAGGAAATGCAACAAATCGTTCCCGTTGGATTTACGATTTTGATTCGAAGTAACCGCAGAGATGTATCAGAGTGTGTTGCGTTTGCCCTTGGTCGGCCTGCCTGTTCTGACCATATCGCTTTTCGTCATGGCCCGCGGTGCGCATGGCGGACCACCGACGTCGTCGCAATTAGTAAGTCGGATATCCTTCACTCTTATTCTCTCACTCCTATTCGCCTCTCCTCCTTTCGAATCTGCTCTATTTCACGTTTATGATCCTCCTGTGTCTCTTTTTTCTTTGCCTTCGACTTTGCTATTATTATTCGGACAAAATATTATATTCGATTTTATGGACTCTTAAAAATAAATGTGTAACTCAATTTTAATACATTTTAATATAGAATAGATTTTAGTGGATTAATAGATTTTTATTAATAGGTATTAGTAGACTTTTATAGATTTTAATATATTTCTACAGGTTAGAACAGTGCTTTATTTTGGAGGAAGAACGGCAATATATAGAAAGGAACATTAACCCATTGGCATACTTTGACGAGTAACTTGTGACGCACTCACAGTTTAAGTGTGATCCTGACTTGAATTTTTAATACGCCTTAACTTGAAGTTTAAGTTCAATTATAATTCACGTAGTCAAGATTTGCTGAATATAAAGTATGCATAATATTTGAATTTTTTTATTTAAGTAGCGGTGAGTTTGTTCAGACTTACGCTTTTGAAAAATAAATCATCAAGCAGAAAATAGTTCGGAGTTATGGGGTTTTTAATGGTGGAGTTCGATTAATTTATATGTAACGAGGAGGTAATGTAATGTCTGACGAAATCATGTGTGGTCATATAACACGTGACTATAACAAGACTATTATAGCGTATGACAATATAGCAATATAATGCATGAAAATTTAATATGTGGAAGTTTGACGCTTAGTAAACTTGGTCTTGTGAAATTTTATAATTAAAAAATTTGGAGAATTCGGAGATTTACAATTTTCAACATTTGGAGATTTGGAAACTTGAGCAATGAGAAATTTAACAAATTTGTAATTTAAATTATTAAAAGTTTGGTGATTTGGATATTTGGGAACGTGTGGACTACATCCCTAAATTCCTAAATCTTCAAAGATCTGGCTCCCCAATTCGTACATTCACAAAGCCTTAAGTTCCTAAATCCCTAGATTTTCATGTCAAGTGATGTCCAAAACAGTTTTTAAATTTTTAGATCCCTAAATTTGTAGTCTTCCAAATCCCTATATTTCTATATTCTCAGAGACCCATAATCTAAGGTTTCCAATTCATAAGTTCACAAATTGTTTATAATTCCCTAGATTTTCGTATTCTTACATCTTCAAATTTCAAGGTGCACATATTGTTAATAATTCCCTAGATTTTCGTATTCTTACATCTTCAAATTTCAAGGACCACACATTGTCAATAATTCCCTAGATTTTCGTATTCCTATATCTTCAAATTTCAAGGTCTGAGAATTCCTAGGTCCACAAATCCTTTTATCCCCAAATCTCAAAACACAAAATTTTCTGGACCCATATACTCTTATGCTCAAAATCTCTAGATTCCCACATCCCTACCTCCTTAAATCTCCAGATACTATATCCCAAGTTCCCCAAATCCTAGATTCCATATCCCTAAACCCACAAACTTACATCTCTAATTCCCTATATTCCCATATACCTTAATCCTCAAATCCACGTGTCTCCACATTACCTCCATCTCCAAATTATCAAATCTCCACATATCCCTAAAAATAAATGAAAAACCACTTCCTATTTTTCCCAAAAACCCTAGAGAAAGTCAGATTCAACTATACAAGTGCAATATGATCCCATCCTCTAAAACACAAAAAACCCTAAAACTCTAAAATTATATAGTCGCCGAAAGCAGCAGTTTGTGGCTTTTGTCCTAGAAGTAGTCTCGAAAGAAAAGGTCTCGGAATTGTTCTCTCAGCGGGAAGGTCATTCGAAAATATCTGGAAAAAAGGCAGCGTTAACCGAGAAAAGAAAGCTCTCTGCCGTTAAATGGCGTCTCTAATTTCATCTAGGAGAATTATCGCTAACTAGAGTCCTTGGCTCGATGGTCCTCGTTGCCCATTGAGCCTGCAACCAGAGCCCCTCGACAATGGCTCATTGTGTTGGCGCGCTGCCACCGGAGCCAACCCGTATGTAAATGAGAGAAGAATTAAATATATATATCCAACGAACGATAACTTTGTTTGAATTAGCATTACCTGCTTTTATAAGTGTTGCGCCGCGTACCAGCTACGGGGAACAGCGCGTGTATGTATGGGTTCACGTGCCCGTAGCGGGTGAGCCCGATGGTGGTCTGGAGACGTGATACCCGAGAGAACTTTTGCTAACCTTTTTATTCCTTGTTTTCATGTTTATCTTTGTTTTTCGTCCCACAACACTGTCGGGGACGTTCTGTAATAGATTTTCACGGGATTTCGGTCGAGCTTTGAAAAATTAATTGTAAGGATTGTTGCAATATGGCGAGTTTCGTATCGGCCATTCATAAAACAGAGGCGTTTCAACACTAAAACTGAACGTGTCGTTTAACATAGTTGCAAGATTTTTTCTTTTAATTTATAAAATTAAGATGCTTTCGCTGAAGTCTGTTAGCTTTTGTTGAAGTAAAAAATTATTGTGTATATTGTTCATGTTTTATCGTTTGCTTATTTATTTTTTATTTATATAATTTTTAAACGTTGCGATTTTTTAATTTTATTTGATTGAGCCTTCTGAATTTTTTAATTTTTATATTTTTGAACTGAACAATATTGGAACTTTAAGAGTAATTTTAGAATTTTTCAGTATTTATATTTTAGTTCATTATTTTAGGTTATGTTATTCCACGAACCATTTAATATTTAATATTTTTATATTGTAACATAAAAATAAAATAGAGCTATTTATACACTAAAATTCGACATAAGTGTCATATAAATATTAAAATCCAACACACAATTCCATATGAAGATCGTGTATATTAAATTTGAAAGCCATGGTAGCGAAGGGTTAATTCCCCCATAAACCTTAAGCTTTCACATAACGGAAAACAATGGCAACTGAGTGATAACAGTGAAATCAAGCGAGAGAAAAGAACAAACTATTATGAATAAATTCTTACGTCAAAGCAGATACTCCTCGTCCATAAATTCCATATTCAAGTATCATAAAGATAACGGTGTCCCATTTGCGAATTCACCCACCTCGAATTTTCGATGCTGCAACGTCTTCGAAAGAACCGTGTACACGTATGCACACGGTTCATTATGAACCACCCTCATAAAATAAGCGAGCACAATCGCGGTCGAAACAGCGACCACGTCCATTCGTGTACACTCGGTTGCAACGTACGCTTCCTTTGGATAACAATATGTATACAAACTTCACCATTTTTAAATCTCGACTTTTTCAAAATCTTTGATTTTGGTATGTACCAAAATTTGTGGGTTTTTCAATTCTTAGACAACCAACTTTGTAAATTTCCAAATCCCAAAATTCCTAAATTCTTTACTGTTAAATCCCCAGATTCGCAAATTCGTAGATTCCCAAATCATAAAGTCCCCAAATTCTCACCTTCCCTAAATTTCTACATTCCTAAATTCAAAAATTCTCAAATTCTCAAATTCACAAATTCACAAATCCCCAAATTTCCACATTCTCCAATTCCACATTCCCCAAATCCCATATTCCTCAAATTCCTAAATTCTACAAATTCTCAAATTCCCCAAATCCCACATTCCCCAAATCCCAGATTCCTCAAATCCCCAAATTCTCCAAATCCCATGTTCCCCAAATCCCAGATTCTCCAAATCCCCAAATTCCCCAAATCCCACGTTCCCCAAATCCCATATTCCCCAAATCCCACACTCTCCAAATCCCACATTCCCCAAATCCCAGATTTCCCAAATCTCACATTCCCCAAATCTCCAATTCCTCAAATCCCACGTTCCCCAAATCCCACATTCCCCAAATCCCAGATTCCCCAAATCCCCAGATTCCCCAAATCCCACGTTCCTCAAATCCCACATTCCCCAAATCCCAGATTTCCCAAATCTCACATTCCCCAAATCCCACGTTCCCTAAACCCCAAATCCCCCAAACCCCAAATCCCAAATCCCCCAAATCCCAAATCCCAAATCCCCCAAATCCCAAATCCCCCAAATCCCAAATCCCCCAAATCCCAAATCCCCCAAATCCCAAATCGCCCGAATCCCAAATCCCCCGAATCCCAAATCCCCCGAATCCCAAATCCCCCGAATCCCACATTCCCTAAATCCCTACATTCCTCAATTCCAATTCCACAAATTTGTGTCTCCCAATTCTTAACCTGTCTCCAAATCCCCAAAAATCCCTAGAAATCAACGAGATAAGCTCCCTTCCTAGTCGCCACATATGTAAGTCTGATTTGCCGTTGACTGTACGTCCATTTTAACGAAAGTTATCGGAGCAACGTTCGCGGACATTGTTTCCACGCGTCGAACGTTTTCCATCGTCGTCATTCGGGGACTTTTGCGGTCTGGCGGGTTCTGCGTCGTCGTGGAGCAAACGCATAAAAATACAACGAACAGGCAGCATTGTTCCAGAGCGAACCACCCGCCGGTTTGTCGTTTACAGCACGCTCGAAATCCAGAAAGTCCGTAAATTTTCGTGCGCACTACCTGTTCAGCCAGCGTGTATCCGCTTGTACACTCTGTTTGCGTAGGACGGGGACCACCCAGGTCGTCTGACGCCTCTGCCGTATCCTCTGCCGTGGAATTGACTTAGCGGAATCCTGACCGAGCCAGGGTAGACCGTCTACGAAACAGAGAAAGAAGAGGGGGCTGCTTTTGTATGGAACCAACGAAACCTTTAACCCGACCTGATCCACCACGTTATTTTTCATCTCATTGTCCGTCGACAGGATCACGACTCCCCACGTAGGGCACATTTGAGTCAACGAGGGGCGCCTACTTTCATCATATTTTGTTCCTTTTGGGAAATCCAATTGCCCTTCGTTTATAAGTAAGACATTTCCGAGGAGGAAATCTGGTGACATGCAGAAAATCGCTGCAATTCAGCAGATGTCTAACGTTAATGTAGTATCTTTAGCATGTAGGGTTCCTGTGGTAGACTTGAGGATTATTAATCGACTATTAAGTAACGCAATTGCTCTCTATTTACAAGTAGGACATTTTGTGGCACGAAATCTGGTAACATGCATAAAATTACCGCAGTTCGGTAGATACCTAACGTTGATATAGCATCTTTAGCGTACAGGGTTCTTGTGGTAGACTTGAGGATTATTAATCGACTATTAAGTAACGCAATTGCTCTCCATTTACAAGTAGGACATTTTGTAGCAGGAAATCTGGTAACATGCATAAAATCACTGCAGTTCAGTACATGCCTAAGGTTGACATAGTGTCTGTAGCATACAGGGCTCTTGTGGTATACTTGAGGATTATTCGTCAATTAATTATTAGCTAACGCAAATGCTCTCCATTGACAAGTAGAACATTTCGTACCAGGAAATCTGGTGACATACATAAAATCCCTGCAGTTGAGTAGATGTTTAACATTGATATAGTATCTGTAGCATACAGGGTTCTTGTGGTATAATTGAGGATTATTCATCGACTATTAACTAACGCAATTGCCCTCCATTTACAAGTAGGACGTTTCATAGCAGGAAATCTGGTAGTACTGAGGATTATTTATTGATCATTATCTGGAGGTAATTAACATCCTCAGGTAATTAGACAGGTTAGAACGTTTATGCTACTTTACTGTCCTACATTTTCAGAAAATCTAGATAGAATTCATGGAACACTTATATAGGTGGTGCATTATAAAGTCTTTCATTCAGTTAAATATTTCATATTGTTGTTAGTAAAAATTCATATAAAATTTTTTAATTAATTCCTACACATTAAGTAGTTGTATTTAATATAGTAATCAATATAAAAATTGCAATGTATATGTATATGTATGTACATGTGTATAATATGATAATTAGTATGAAATTATTAAAATAATTTTTTAATATTAAATAGATATATTTAATATGATAATATAAATATAAATATACAGTATAATAACATAGTTAATATAAAAATTGTGTAAATATTATAATACAAACATGATATAGTCATAAATGCATTTAATTAAAAACGAATAAAATTCATTAATCCTTCTTCACAGTACACATCAATTGAAACTCCCGAAATGTTAAAAAAATTGAACATAAATCACACGTTCAGAATGGCAAAATTTCCAAGAAACGTCGTTAATCAGTTCCCGAGGGACTCGTCAATCGTTGTGCGAAATGCTTTGAAAAAATAAAGGACAAGCACCCTTTTCCCCATCTACGTTCAATTTCCTCCCCTACCGATTTACATTCTCGTTAAAAAACGCTTATATAGTCATTAAGATTGGACCGCGGTAAAACGTGGCCGCAGAGGAGAAAATAAAAGTAGAGACCCGTCGACGAAATTCATTCTTCGGTTCGGCGAAACTTTCAGCCGAGCGTGCATTCGAAGAGAAAGCACGCGTTATCTGGCGTGCATAAATACTGCAACGTTGTCGTTGTAAAGTTGACACGGAACATACTTGTTACGTTCCTGGCTGGGTCGGTGGGCCACCGGCTGGAGGCTCTTCGCTTCGGTGCTAAGTAAAATGATATATTGCGGTAAAGTTGGCCGGTGACCGTGTGTGTGGCTGTATCGCCGGTAATACGTATACGTTACACGTGGCTGTGCTTTAATATCGAAACGGTGTTGGTGAGTGGCCACCCACGGTGGCCATGCTGGACCACCCAATGAGCCGCGCTATTATAAGGGGCCCGTCTCTTACTTCGCACTTTACCTCGATCCGATACTTTGTTGCTCCCCTTTAACCCCTTCAGCCCTGACAAACTGATCCTCGAAGCGAATCGAACCACGAGGACGTCGTTTTTCTCTGATGTCACTTGTTACCATTAATCATCAGCGTCTGGTGTCTCGCAACCAGTGGTAGCCATGGACAGCTGCTTTCTGTCTAACGGAAAACGCTCCGATGAATTTATATGAAAGACTATTAATAATTTATCAGATTCCCAGAAAAGTTCTAGACTCTTTATATTGTGGTGGATATTGAGTTCAATCTATTGTAGATGCTTGGGGCGTGGGTTACTCGTTGGTGAATTGCGAGGGCATTTTAGGTGAGTTAAGTATCAAAATATATGTGGATGAGGTGTAGTATTTTTTGTTCTAATTCTTCTTCAGAAATATGGATTATGGATGCAAGTGAGTTCCATCGGTTTTAATTGAGACTTTGAGATTTTAGAACTTTATTTCTAGACAAAAATGTTCGAATTTTGGAAATATTGAATTCTTCAATTTTTTAATATATGAATACTTGGGTATCTGATTCTTTGAATTTTAAAATTTTTGTACTTTTGAATTAATCCTTGAATTTCTGAACCTCTGAATTTTTAATTATTAAATTCTTCAAGTGTATATCTATGAAATTTTAGTTTCAAAAATGTAGAATTTTAGAACTTTGGTATTTGAAAAATTATGAAATGTTTTAATTTTTAATTGAGACTTTGATACTGTAAAACAATAAAATTTTGAGAATTTAGAATTATAAAAAATATTATAATGTTTATTTATAAGACATATATTTTCTTTATAGTTCGAATCTATTGATTATCAAAAGTGTATATTAATACATGTACTGCAAGATTATACCTAACAAGAGTTTCATTATTCATATACACGCATGGAATTACTATGCGAGAGTTGCTTTGAATGAAGATGAAAAATGGCAGAGGTGTGAAAAACGTTGACAATCGATCGAGTAACTATCCGCTGGGTCATTAATAAAATGTTACGTTACTGTACGTTTATTCACCACGACCATCGATACTTTCATTCGTTCGACACTGGCACGTGCAAGACACGTCCTTGCAAGATTGTATATTATATAGGGTGATCAAAAGATATATGCATCTATACTTTTTCTTCTATTAGTTACAAAAATTCAAATCTTCAAATTCTCAAATTCGATTTTCTATTTCCTAATTTTCGAATTCAAACTTTCTGTTTCTCTAAAATGCAAATTACCAAATTTGTAATTTCCAATTAAAAAAATTTCCGTATATCCAACTTTCATAATTTTTGAACTATTATATGTTAAAGTTTTTAAAGTTTCAGATTTTCAAGATTATAATTTATTAAAATTTTTGGATTCGTGAATTTTTATATTTTCAAATTTGCATATCTTAAATTAGTATATTATCGAATTTCAAAATTTCAAATCTTCAGATCTTCGATTCTTCCATCATTCAATTATTCAATCATTCTGTTATTCAATTATTTGATTCTTCAATTCTTCAATTCCTCAATTCTTCAATGCCTCAATTCCTCAATTTCTTAATTCTCCAATTCTTCAATTCCTCAATTCCTCAATTCCTCAATTCCTCAATTCCTCAATTCCTCAATTCCTCAATTCCTCAATTCCTCAATTTCTCAATTCCTCAATTCCTTAATTCTTTAATTTCTCAATTCCTCAATTCCTCAATTCTTCAATTTATCAATTCCTCAATTCCTCAATTTCTCAATTCTTCAATTTATCAATTGTTCAAGTCTGCAATTCTTCAATTAGTCAATTCATCAGGTTCATCAGGTCATGAATTCATTAATTGTTCAAGTCTGCAATTTTTCAATTATTCAATTAGTCAAGTCATCAGTTCATCAGTTCATGAATTTATTAATTGTTCAAGCCTGCAATTCTTAAATTAGTCAATTCATCATCAGTTCATCAGTTCATCAGTTCATGAATTCATTAATTGTGCAAGTCTGCAATTCTTCAATGAGTCAATTTATCAGTTCATCAGTTCATCAATTCATGAATTTATTAATTGTCGAAGCCTGCAATTCTTAAATTAGTTAATTTATCATCAGTTCATCAGTTCATCAGTTCATGAATTCATTAATTGTTCAAGTCTGCAATTCTTCAATGAATCAATTTATCAGTTCATCAGTTCATCAATTCATGAATTTATTAATTGTCGAAGCCTGCAATTCTTAAATTAGTTAATTTATCATCAGTTCATCAGTTCATCAGTTCATGAATTCATTAATTGTTCAAGTCTGCAATTTTTCAATGAATCAATTTATCAGTTCATCAGTTCATCAATTCATGAATTTATTAATTGTTCAAGCCTGCAGCTCTTCAATTATTTAGTACTGCAAATCTCTAAATCTCTAAATTACCAAACAACCAAATTTTCAGATTCCCAAATCTCTAGAAACACAAATTTTAAACTCAACATTCCAAAAAAACTCGTTCCGAAGTAATTAATCAATAACACGTACTACTTTCCTTGATTATTCTGTTAATAAATCTGCTGAATACATCGATTAGAGCGAAGCACGGTAAAACACGAAGCGAAGCAACGAACCATCAGTGTACAAAAGAACACCGTGTATAGCAGTCGAGTTCGTAGCTATGTGTGAACGCGCGTGCGCGTGTGTGTGCAAATCGTGCGTGCCAACTTCCGCGATATACAGCCTGGGTGGTCCACGATCGAGGAATACGAGGATTAGATACCTCGATAAGACGTTACACACGCATTTATACGCACACCGTGTCGCGTATATATACGTACGTACGTTCGCCACGTTATGCGCTTGAAATCGTTAGCTAAGAGCTGATGGAAATACGGTACTAACGATGAATTGTGAGTCGAGCCGAGGCAGGCGACATGCACGGCTAGAAATTATATAATTGAAATTTTATCTCGTGGCCTGATACCAGACTTCTATCGCCGTGTAAATGGTAATACGAGATTGATCATTACGGAAATTGACGTTTCCGCTTTACAGCAAATGCAGATAATCTGAGAGTCGTTGAATTACCATAATGATGCTTGTTATTAATAGCAAGGTTAATTATTAATCCATAACCGGCACGGAGTCGATACAACTTCTTCAAAGAAGTAGAGTCGTCGCTTTATATTATGTTCTTATTCATTGTGTGAATTTAATTATGAAGCCGTAGTTGTGAAGGCTAGTTGATAAAGATATAAATTGACATTGATGTTTTCTTAACAACTTTATGCACTGTGTGAAGATGATGTGTACATTGCAAGTTTGACTAGTGATTTCAATATTTTGGTAAATTTTTGGAAATTTGAGAATTTGAAAATTTAGAATTTTGATAATATGGAAATTTGAGAATTTCAGAATTTTTAAATTTATATTTCGGGATTTGGGGAATTGGGGAAATTGAGAGTTTGGAGATTAATACCGTTGGAAATTGTAAGAAATTCGGGTATTTGGGAATTTAGGGAACTTGAGGAATTTGAGGAATAATAGAAATATTAAAAATATTAGAAATATTAGGAGTTTTAGGAATTTTGGGAAATTTGGGAATTTTAGGAGTTTTGGGAATTTTGAGAATTTTAGGAATTTTAGGAATTTTAGGAATTTTAGGAATTTTAGGAATTTTAGGAATTTTATGAATTTTAGGAATTTTAGGAATTTTAGGAATTTTAAGAATTTTAAAAATTTCAAGAATTTCAAGAATTTCAAAAATTTCAAGAATTTCAAGAATTTCAAGAATTTCAAGAATTTCAAGAATTTCAAGAATTTCAAGAATTTCAAGAATTTCAAGAATTTCAAGAATTTCAAGAATTTCAAGAATTTCAAGAATTTCAAGAATTTCAAGAATTTCAAGAATTTCAAGAATTTCAAGAATTTCAAGAATTTCAAGAATTTCAAGAATTTCAAGAATTTCAAGAATTTCAAGAATTTCAAGAATTTCAAGAATTTCAAGAATTTCAAGAATTTCAAGAATTTTAAGAAATGTGGGAATTTACGAATTTTTTAATTTTGGGAAATTTGCAAAGGTAGACATTTTGAAATTTAGGGAATTTGACATATTCATAAGATTGAATACTTGGGAAAGTAGGGATTTGTAAATTTATGCAGTTGGTAGATTTGAGGACTTGAAAACTGAAATTTCACTATTTGGTAATTTAGAAATTTGAAAGATTAGAGATATAGAAATTTGGAAAGTTAAAATTTTACGATTCCAAAAATGTAAGAAATTGAAATCTTAGAAGTCTGAATGCAATATTGAATACAAATTTCTTAAATTTACAAGTTTGGATACTTGGAAATTTAAAAATACAGAAACTTGAAAATTCAGATTATCGACATTTAACAATCTAGAAAGGAGATTGACAACTTTGGGAATTTGTTGAAATTATAAAAACTTTTAATTTTGAGAACTGAAAACTTTAAAAATTTGGCAACTTAAAAATCTATAAATCTATATGTATAAAAATCACATTTTCTAAATCTTATATATTAAAATACTCAAGTCCACAAATGTTCCAAATTCACAAATCCGCCAACAAAAAATCCGTGAGTGAGATATCTCCCTTTGATCACCACATTTCCCCTAGGGAAACCAGACTTGTTATTGGTTGTACATCTTCCGCCACGACCGGATCAGGGTGGTCCACGCATAACATAACACGTTCTTATGTACCATCTAACCTCTTCTTTTTCTTTTGCAAATTTTCGAAACACGTTACGAGCCGAAGAAAATGTGACCCTGTTATCGCGAAATTCTTGATAACACAGTTGAACATGGGCCGAATCGAGAATGGAACAACCTGGTTTTCGTTGCATAACTCGATCTACCTGTCGAAACCGACCGATTCGCTTTTTTCTTTATCTCTCTTTTCTCTTGTAAAGGTGTATCGAGGACGCGTAGAAATGATCAAATTAGGCAAATTTCGCGAAACTACATACTCCGAGGCATTTTCTGTGACGCAATTAATCTTTTCGTTGAGTTACATAGTTTCATGAACCGCAGGAACGACCATAACCTGGGTGCTGTGGGTGCAAAACACCCACGTCTCTAAAAATCGTATGTATGAGTACCTTTATGTTATTTCTTTCGTTTCTTAATTTTATTATTTTTTGGGAGTAATATTTTCTGTTACCCTCAGAAATTATTTAGAGCTGCAAATTTTTAGCTGCAGGTGAATTAAAAATAAAGTTTTCTTTATTTAAACGAATTTTAGTTAGCAATGTAAAGTTAACATTTATTGTAATTAATAATTTAATTGAATGAAAAAAATTTGCCAATTAAAAAATTTATTTGATATGCAATTTGATGTACAATTTGATGTAACAAGTTTTAAATAAAAAGTAGGTTTTAATTTTAAATTAAATAAAATTTGATGACAAAGTGAATTAGTATAAAATGAAATTAAAAAGTACGTCAATTATTTGAAATCCTATTGTCACCAAGACATAATATTGGTTCTGCAAAAATATGCATATACTGTATGTACTTTCACCTATGTAATAGATAAATAATTGATACTAATATAATCGAATAAATGTTCGACGCTATACACAGGACCTAGTATACCCTTACTAGTAAGTAATAAATGATTTACTCCTTGTATTTATAAAAAAATAAATTTATTCTTCAAGAAGCAAAAACTGCAGTTAATTAGATTTAAAAAGAATCGAGCAATTACGATTTAAAATGAAGATACGACTTTCAAAATCGCAAAAATCGATTTTCCCAAGTAAAGCCGTAAACCAGCGACAGCTTCCGTCAGTCGTGTCGCTCGACAAGATTCCATGCTTCGCAGGAAATAAAAAGGAAAAGCGGGGTATGTACGAAGAGCCTGCAGGGTATTTACGATCCAGAGCGATGCAACAACGTGTTCGCGCAAGTTGCAAAGAAAATCTGCATAACACAAGGTTACGAAACACGCAACCAAGATGGTGGTTCGTGACCGAGCGCCGTATCTCTGTGCGGCCCGTTAACGTTACAATGCCATTATCGTCGATAAAAAGTCCGTCACACGAAAGTACGAATTAATTTCAATCACAGACGACGTTACGACGTTGCTCCGCTTCGTAGCTTTCGTGCAACATGTTATAAGCCGAAAGAAACAACGTTCAACGTTAAACGTTTCGCCGTGTATCAGGTTCTCTCCCTCGCAGCCATCTTTCTTTTCGTGCCGCCTATCCACGTGTTTTCGTCTCTCTTTGCATTTATAACTTCAAATGTACGTTACATTGTTGGATGTTGCCTGTTCACGTTACGAAAGGGTCGTGCCGTGTCAAGAGGTACTACACTAACTGCTCCAATTATTAATTTACCTCGCTCACAATGTTAGTCGTGTAAGCAAAGAGGAGTGCAACATGTTATTTCGAGTATAATGATGTTCCTGACCATGCAACTTCACGTAACTCCCTTCCTCTTCTTCTTCTTCGTGCTTTCACGGAGTATCCTAAGGCGGATCGCGAGAAGACGCTTTTTCCTTCGTAAGGTTCCGGATGTTGCTGAACCAGAATGATGTGGTAGCTTGATGAACTCTTCGAGGACGAAGAACTTTTGACACCTGTACTCATTTCTTTAGTACTGGTAAATCTATGTATTCCCAGGGGTAAGTTCTTCAGATTCTTCAGTTCTTTACTTTTCTAGGAATAACATTTATTTTAAATAAGACGTGAAATTTATGGCTCTGAAATATGTGAATTATGTGAAAGTATCAAACAGTTAAAAAATATATATGAAATATTGTTATATAATACATAATATTTAGCTGATGAAAATGTACAAGTTTAAAAAATAGAAAGTTGAAGAATTTAAAAATTTTTAACTTTGAGCCTTCAGAAATTTAACTAAGTACCTGAAAAGTTAGAAATTTGAGAATTTTTATATTTTCAACCAATTTGAATTCTCATATCAAAACATTAGGATTTTTTACTTCTGCAATTGTGAACCGTGTAAGTACTGGAAGATATAACATCTCCTTGTCCATAATGTTCTAATCACCGTCTTATCTTAATGTTTGCCTCCTTGTACCAACTATCAATCATGTTTCAATCATCACATCTTAATTAGCCCTATCTGTTCAATCACCTACTGTCATTCTTTTAATATCCATTTACACGCAAAGAGGCAGTCAATTTATGGCAATACGAATGAATCTTGTTTCAGAATATCAGCGAACGAAGATCGCGTTCAGCTGATTAAAACTTATTAAACGTTTTTCCGGGTCGATTTCATTCAATTACACCTGCACGCACGGCACAGTAATTAACTTATCAGATTTCCTGAACCGGTGCATCTGGACTTTTCACAAATTGTCGTAAATCACTAACTTCCTTTCGATCCTGTTCTCCATTCGAAAACGATAACCCAAGCATACGAGATCTCTCGTCACGATATCTTTTTTTTTCTTTACATAGCAAATAAACATTCCTGGATTGCCTCGAGGAATCGATCGTAAACTCCATCATAAAATCCCGGAGGAATTTTATGAAAGCGTCCTCGTTATATTGCGACTGCTCTCTGTTCTTTTTCCAAAGCTTCCTGTCGCGATTAACCTTCTTCATATTAGTATTACCACATAAAACATAATGATCCCAGCACAGAATGAATGAAATTAAACATTTACTTACTGGGTGGTTCTGCTGTGGAAACTCAATCTATTTTAGTGAACTGTATATATTTGAATTAATATTATTCTAACGAGTCTTTACAAGACAATAAATAAAATAAATATTCTTTCAAATTTCCTTTTAAAAGAATTCAGTCATCGATATTTTAAAAGAAATCATAAACTCTTTTACGTAGCGGAACGTTGGTAGTTTCGCCATATTTTTCAGAAGTCGCGCGCAATTCAAATATGTTAAAATGATAAACGTTGAACGTTAAAATGATAAGACGTTGTGTATTTTTGAAAGAAATAAATAAGATTATTTATTGTATTTTCAATTGGAAATCAATACTACTTAATAAATTATTGGTTTGAATGGGATTAGAAATCTAATTTCTACAATTAAGCCAGTATAGATGAAGATATAATTAGATGGAAATCGTAATGCATGGAACGATAACTCGATGAAAGATCGAGATGCTGGGCGTCTACCTTTCTGAATATATTGAGATTTTAATTTACGAGCCTTAGGTAGGAAAATTAATAAATGAGCTTCGAGTAAGTGAATAGCTATAATGAACCCTGTAAGGATTCATGTTGTTGAAGTTTATTATTATAACCCGAATAGTTTTGGTCTTTTGAAGCACTAAATGATGCTAATAACTCTGGCTAGTTAACTATATTGTTTAGTTAGTACTTCATTCAATTTTTATTTAAGTTAATTTTTGTTAAAAATTTCACATAAATTCACTTGCTTAAAATTTTATATATTTTCAACACAAACCTCATATAAAACCACAGGTACAAATTTCAGATGTTTTAAACAGAACCCATAAATCCAACTTACTCAAAATTTTATATCTTTTTAACATAAACCGCATATAAATATACTAACTAGTTACAAATTTCACATATTTTAAACAGAAACCATAAATCCAACTTGCTCAAAAATCCGTAACAAACATGAAAATCCAACTAGCTAAAAACTACACACATCTCAAACCAGCAAATTTGTCAAAAAATTTTACACATTTCCAACTCCGCTATTCAAAAACTTGACACATGTCAAACAAAAATCTTATCAGATCCCGAGTCCCGGTTTCAGGAAACAAGTTGTGCCTCGTAACGGAGTTTCGATTTATTTTCCTGCTTCGTCGAAGCCGTTCCGTTGCAAATTTGTCAGCCTGATCGTCGAATTCGCTCATCTCATTATCCAGAAAGAATCAGGGCACAGTCGTTGTATGGGTCGTCCCTGGACCTTTAGAGTCTACCGTGCTCACGCACCGTACCAGAGAGCCACACAACCGTCGGGTTGCACCCTGAAATAAGGTAGTCCCGACGACGAACGAAGGAGCCGACGTGGGTGGCCCCAGAGAGATTTGCCTTCCGCTAAATATCGCCTTTGCGCCCTCGACGTGGGTGGTCTTCTCCTTCTCTCTTTCTCTCTCTCTGTTCTGGCCGAGGGGAATCATCCTACTCGGTATGGCTGGCCCTCCTTCGTCCTCTGTCCAGGAGCAACAGTTCTGTTGTCTCCTGTCCTCCTTCTGCTGCCTCTGATTTCTCTATGTACGCGTTCATATTCGGTGGAACGATCGCGAGGTCATTGGCGTAACTAGTATGGTCTACACTCGACCATGATGACAAGAATAGAAAACGCAAATGAGAGAGTGGGAACTATTCGAGAATAGCTACTGCTAAGTATAGTGCTCGCTCAATAAGTAGCGGCTTGATAAATAACCGTTACGAACGGTACTCTC
The DNA here is from genome assembly GCF_050947335.1 of Megachile rotundata. Lineage (NCBI taxonomy): Eukaryota > Metazoa > Arthropoda > Insecta > Hymenoptera > Megachilidae > Megachile > Megachile rotundata. The sequence continues at coordinate 6,053,154 of NC_134992.1, forward strand.
CGATGTGTACTATTAATGTGTGCATTTGGATACGTAATTCAAGGTTGAGGATAGGATGGTACACGTACGTAATTTCCCAAATTCCTATATACATAAATTTCTGAATTGTAAAATACCCTGTCAAATTGCAAAATTTCCAAATTCCAAGAACTTCAAATATTCTAAAATTCCTGGACCTCCACATTTCTAGATCTCTAAAATCACCAAATTCCTACATTTCCATATTCGTAAATCTATAATTCCCCAAATTCATAAACTCCTGAATCCCTAAATCCATAAATCAATCCACAAATCTCTAAATCTTTAAGCCTTCAAATTCCTCAGAAGTCCCAAATTTCTAAACCCCTAGATCCCTTAATTCCTAAGCCTCTCAATCTCCAAATCTCTAGGTTCTCAAGTTCCTAGTCCTTGCAATTCCTAAATCCCCACCTAGATTTCTTCCACGCTTCTAAACACCTGATGTACTTCCACTAAATACCCGATCTTCCCCAGATAATAATCCTAGTTACGCCAATGGATGAGGTTCTTGCACGTTTCATGAAAAGAAGAATGAAGCCGTTCTCTCTCCCTTTCCCCTTTCTCTCGCTCTCTCTGGACGATGAATGGGTGTTATTATAGGTAAAGGTAATGAAAGATATTGTTACGCTGTAATAAATAGTATGCGGAATCTGAAACGGACCCTCGGATGCGAGATCGGTAATGATCGGTGTTCGAAGCGGTTTCCATCGGTCTATCGGCACCGCTCCATCCGGTTAACCCGTTTCAGAACAGATTTAGTGTTTCACGGGGAAATTAAGGTCGATTAGAAGGAGGAGAGGTTAGTTTAGCGATTGAATTGTTGCTTTATTACGGCGTGCCTCTCTGGTAATTGCGATAAATTGTACGTTTTTAGATGTTGATGGGAGTTAATGTTGATAAAAATGATATAATATTAAGTTGTTCGATGTTCGCGTTCTTCTAATCGTTTAAAGTTCGTTCATATATCAAAAGCGTTGGATAGTTAGTTACTCGTTAACTATTAAATACTTGAATGGCTATTAGTCGACATTGCATGAACTATTTATTTTATTACTGTGGTGAGGACAATTTATTTCATTTCAAACATAACGAGTATAGAAATTTATTACTCAATACTTTTAAATTGTTAAAAGACTCATATTCTTGATATCTAGATCCCTATATTGCTAGTTGCCTGTAGCTGTAGATCTCCATATCGTTAAACTTCTATAAATGTAGATATCTGAATCTTTCAATATGATGTATTTGATCATTAGAACTCTAGATCTCTAGATCTCTAGATATTTATATCTTCATACTACTATTAATACTACTATTAACTACTAATAATATCCTGATTTCTAGATCTCTAAATATCCAGATGGATAGGCTGATAGCTAGATAGGAAGCTAGTGAGATAGCAAGATAGGTAGGTAGCTAAATAAGTAGATAGCTAGCTAGGTACATAGGTAGATAGATAGATAAGTAGATAGCTTGATAAGTGGACAACTAGCTAGGTAGATAGATAGTAAGATAGGTAGATAGCTAGGTACGCAGATAGATAGCTATGTAGATAATTAGATAGGTAATTAGACTAGATAGGTAGATAGATAGATAGACAGATAGCTCGGTCGGGAAATAGTTATATAGCAAGATAGGTAGATAGATAAATAAGTAGATAGTTAGCTAGGTAGATAGATAAGTAGATAGGTATATAGTTTGATAAGTAGATAGCTAGTTAGGTAGGTAGATAGTAAGGTAAGTAGATAGATAGATATGCAGATAGCTAGATAGTGAGATAGTTAGATAGCAAGATAGGTAAATAGCTAAATAAGTAAGAAGCTAGCTAGGTAGATAGTTAGATAGCTTGATAAGTAGATAGCTAACTAGGTAGATAGATAGGTAGATAGGTATATAGCTTGATAAGAAGATAGCTAGCTAGATAGGTAGATAGTAAGATAGGTAGATAGGTAGATAGATAGATATGCAGATAGCTAGATAGTGAGATAGTTAGATAGCAAGATAGGTAAATAGCTAAATAAGTAAGAAGCTAGCTAGGTAGAGAGTTAGATAGCTTGATAAGTAGATAGCTAACTAGGTAGATAGAGCTTGATAAGTAGATAGCTAGCTAGGTAGATAGATAGTAAGATAGGTAGATAGATAGATAAACAGGTAGCTAGATAGTGAGATAGTTAGGTAGCAAGATAGATAGATAGCTAGGTCGATGTTTAAATATTTGTCTATAATTGCATTCATTGTATCATATTCATATTTTTCAGTACTACCCACATATTCTGCTACGCTTTCACATACTCATGGGTGTTTCTCCTTAATAAAAACAACTATTACTATCATCCACCACAAATCACTTTAATCGTTCAATTTATCCTTCCCTATAACTGGCCACAGTAACAAACGTAATCTCCCTACATTTTCACGAGTTCCTCCTCCACGTTCGTGATAAATTGCTTGAACTGTTATGGCAATCCGTCGGAAGGGTTGAAGAACTCTTAAGTGGATGGTTTGCGGAATCAATTAGCACCCTCGAGGAGAGCTACGCGGAGGAATGCCGAGCGCACGCTACTTGGGCCTTTCGCGAGCGATCGCGCGTAAAATTCGAGAAGAAGCATTCCTCGAGAGAAGACAGACGGAAGAAGAGCCAGAAAAAGCTGGGAATCGTATAAATAACGTCGCGCGAAGGCGTTTTTACGCGTGGTCGCGACGAAAAAGAAACGCCAGCAAACGTTATAACTCTTGGGAAACAAAAAGAAGAAGGGAAGAAGACAATAATATATCCTGGATTTTATTTATCCGCGCGACTCTATATCTGCCTTCTTTCACCCCCTTGCCGTCGTAGCCAAGGACGTTGAACCAGGTTGGGAGGGATACGATAGGTCGTGGTAGTTTTGCGATAAAAGTGAGAGAAGTATGAAGGTGGTGCATTGGATACTGGGTATTGTTTATATGATATTCAATATATATATCATATTGTTATATTAATATATATATACTTTAATATATGTATATCAATATTCATATATATGTATATCATGATGAGTTTTATGATGTGGAACACTGTAGATTTTCTTAGAGAAAACTGTGATGCAGGAGGAGCAATAGTTATATTAGAAAATGACTATATTGTATATTATGTAATACATACTGTAGACGAGTTTATACATATACAAGTCTTCAATATGATCGTTTAAAATTCACTTAACCTATGTTGTAAGTATATGAACGTTCAAACATAATCGTAATAGAGAGAGTTAGCAAGAAAGTAAGGTTGAATAGAGATGGGAGAAGAATGAAGAAAGAAGAAGAATGAGGAGAAGAGAGAGAAGAGAGAAAAGAAAGAAGAACAGAAGAGAAGAGACGTAACAAGGGGAGGAAAGAGTATATAAGAGAAGAAAGAAGAGAAGAAAGAACAGAAGGGAAAAGAAATGAGAAGAAATGAGAAGGGAGAGTAGACAGAAAAGAAGAAAGGACTAAAGAGAAGAAAAATGAGAACAGAATAAAAGAGAAGAGAGAAGAGAAGAAGGAATAGAAAGGGAAAGAAATGAGAAGAGAAGAAAAGAGAAATGGGTACAGAAGAGAGAAGAGAAGAGAAGAAAAGAAAGAAGATAAGAGAAGAGAGAAGGGAGGAAAAGAAGGAAGATAAGAGAAGAAAAATACCTACAGAAGAGAGAAGCTAGTGAAGAAGATAAGAGAAGAGAAGAGAAATGAGAACAGAAAAGAGAAGAGAAGAGGAGAGAAGAGAAGAGAGTGGCGACACGACGCGTGTGGTCCACCTCGTGCTGGACGACGAACAGGACGAGACCAGGACGACGACAGCATCTTATCCGAGACCTCCGGATCGATCGATCAATGGCGAGATCGATGCCTTCTCGTTCGAGACCGATCGAGTACGCGGCACGCTCGGGCGCACAAGTATTTTTCACCCTGCAGGCGGCGACGACGACTCACGTGCATGTGACATCGATACTGGTATCATAGGCAGCGCTCCTTTTTTCTTTCTAGAATTAATAATGCGATAATCATTCCGTGTCACCGTATGTAATCAGATTATTGCGAGGAAGAAACTATATTTGTTCAGTTTCAGTTACAGGCTTCGGGCATATTGTTATTATTATAATTTTTTACGTGTTTTTAAAAGTGAACGCACTGTGATTTCTTATGGTATACAAGAATAAAAATGTACTACAGAATTTTTGGATTTCAGACTAATAATTTAAGTACAAATTTGAAAACTTTTTGTGTTCCTTCGTTGTTATGACAATATTTTTGTTGAACGACAAACGGCTTTATTTTAAAAATGTATCTTTATTATTATAAAAAGACAATGAAATAATTTGTCCCTGAATTAGGAAGTGCTATTTTTCGTTTGTACCAATTAATTCTCTTCTACTGTATAATTTTTAACATTTTATATATTTTATGTCAATTTGTGTTCTCATTACTACATTCGTTATAATTATACTTAATAGTTTCCTATCAATAAATAATAAAATAAAACCAGAAAGAAATTTATGATTTGAATATTGATTTAATACACAACTCAAATAATTGACTTCCATCTACTACTCATTTTTTTATTACGTTATTTTTAATTTTTCACATTGAAATTATTCTCGCATATTTTTAATCAATTCATTTAATTCGGTTTAACATTTATTTTACTTTCTTGTTATTATTAATTATTAGATTAATTAACTTGTCTATTGTTTGTTGTCTTCCATTAACTACCGTTTCGAAATAATTATACAAAATTTAAAAAGTAATTTATTACAAAAGAATTAACCATAAGCAGTTTATGATCCATGTGCAGTGCACTGTCTTAAAACAATCAACCATCTGCAGTATATAAGAGTCAGCTGTTTTAAGAGATATGTAATTTATAAGACTCATTTGTCTTGTAATGAGTTTACTTTAATACTATATGATGAGGGGTTAGTAAAGAACAAGATCAAATTACGTGCATAAACATTTACAATCTTGTAATCAGGTTACTTTAAGGGTATACGAGAGAAGGTTAGTAAATAACAGGCTATATTACGTTACGTAAACTGATATTAAATGGGGAGACATTGATGTTAAATAGACAAACACAATTTCTCGTATAAAAAATTTTATCTTTTGGACATTTTCATTCTAGAAAATTTTCTCATTCCAGGATATTCTCATTAAAAATTTGAATATTTGGAAAATTAGAATATGGGAATTAGGAATTGGCAGATTTGGAAATTCAAAATTTGAAGATTTGTGCACTTGGAGATTTAAAAATTTGTTAACATGAAAATTGGAGAATTTCAAAATTTGGCGACTTGTAGCTTCTAGAAATTAAAAATTAAACATTTAAGGAATTAAAAATTTTAATATCTAAGGATCGATTTAGTAATTCAAACATTTAGGTTTTCAGACATTTGAGAATTTCAGAATATCGAAAATTAAAAATTTGGAAATTAATCTGTCTACAATTTCTGAACTTCTATATTTATACATTCCAAACACCTAAACAACAGAATTTAGACTTCGTCACTTAAAATCGATTCTAAAAAAAAATTCTCATAAACAAAAAACTACATAAACTCACAAGCTTCAAAAAATTCCTAAATTTGAACATAAAGATGTCCCAATCGCAGTCTCACATTCAAATCTGTCAGCAGCGCCGCCCCCACATAAAACACGGCGCAGAAATTCCCCTAAATCCTAAACAGTTCGAAAAAAGGTTCACGTCTACCTGTAACCCGATCGTGCCCCCAGAGCTCAAAGTAAATGTTCTCTGTCTGGAATCGTTTGGCTGCAGATCGGTCAAGCAGTCAACGGCCAGCAGGTATATTTTCGTGGATCGTTGGATCAATATCGGCGTCGAAAAATCGCGTAAGAGAGGATGCTGTGTACAGGACGCATAATGGCGGAGACAGTCGGGCCGCCTAATGCTAATGCAACTACCATTAGCAAGTAGTGAATCGAATGTAAAGTCAGACGTAAGGTGAGACCACACAGGTCGACGTTGGAGGGTTATACGGGGCCAGCAGATGCAGTGCCCCATAAACAGCGGGGCAGGACCACCCAATGCGCTTGTTCCTTCGTTTCGTTCCTTCGTCTGTTTCCTTAATAACCACGATAGCCAGGCAGTTCCTGGGCGAGAACGCATATACCTGCTGCGGGTTTATGTATTGGTGAATACGTTACGTGGTCCGCGTAACCCACTCTTAATTATTCTTATTTAATCAGCTAACGATTGCGCAATCTGTTTGATCCGTTTGATCGAACTGCTCTGTCGCAAGTACTGATCGATTGGTTAATACTTGACACGCTGTCGCGATGAAAATGTGATCGATGTTTGTTGCGACATGCAGTGGGAACTGAATGACTGGGAATTAGGGATATTTGGGATATAGATAGTTGGGGGATTTAAGTCTTGGATTTAGGTATTGGACGATTTGAATTTTGTGATATGCGGATTTGGAAATATAGGAATTTGAGAATTGCATGGATTTAGGGATTTTGGGATGTTGGAATTTAGGGATTGAGGGATTTTGAGATTTAGAGATTTAGGGATTTGGGGATTTTGACGATTTTGGGAATTTGGGGATTTTGAGGATTTTGGGGATTTTGGGAATTTTGGGGATTTTGGGATTTTGAGTTTCTGGGAAGTTTGGAATTTGGCGATTTGGGGATTTGGGGATTTGGGGATTTGGGGATTTTGAGATTTTGGGATTTTGGGATTTTGGGATTTTGGGATTTTGAGTTTCTGGGAAGTTTGAGATTTGGAGATTTGGGGATTTGGGGATTTTGGGATTTTGAGATTTTGGGATTTTGGGATTTTGGGATTTTGGGATTTTGGGATTTAGGATTTTGGGATATTGGGATATAGAGATTTGGGAATATAAAGATTTGAGAATATAGGGATTTGGGAGTATAGGGATTTGGAAATATAAGGATTGGAGGATTTAGAAATTGAGGATTTAGAGATTGTGAGATATAGAAATTTGGGGATTTAGGGATTTCGAGATATAGGGATTTCGAGATATAGGGATTTCGGGATATAGGAATACAGGGATATAGGGATATAGGGATATAGAGATTTAGGAACATAGGGGATTGGAAATATAAGGATTTGGGAATATAGGAAGTTGGAGATATAGGAATTGGAAAGTCTAGGAATTTGCAAACTTTGGAATTTTAGAATCTAGACAGAAATTTAGACAGAAATTTGATATCGCAGGACTTTGTAGATCTAGGGATTTGAGGCTGGGGAAATTTGGGATTTTGGATACATAGAAATCTATGAATTTGAAGATTTAAAAATTTGAAAACTTGAAAATGTGAGAATTCGGAAAATTAAGAAAATTTGAAAAGAAATTGTGAAACTGAAAAATTAGAAAATTGGAAAATTGGAAAATTGGAAAATTGGAAAATTGAAAAATGGAAAAATTGAAAAATTGGAAAA